>NC_133881.1:1694221-1721030 GCF_044706935.1 Curcuma longa | reverse complement strand
TTACTCTAATTCAGGAGATCGTAGGTTTTCTCCAAATGGGTTGATATCCACTATAGATAAGAATAACCTTGGAGTAAGTCCAACAAGTCATTCTTAACTACAGTGGTAAGTATTTTATACCAATTATATATCATGTATACATAACTATCACATTATGCTAACAACTATTTAAATGTTCGCATAAACATCGGGTTGTTAACACATTAACATATATACATCATATGCATAACACTTAACTTCACCTCCATCCATATTGACCTTGGAGTGAGTCCAACAAATCAATTCTTCAAGTTAAAGCCAATCCACTAATCGTGAGATCATATCTCGATGATTCGAATATATTTACTTTTAAGCTGGGCTTGGAGTGAATCCAACAACCCAAATGTATTTTCCAAATTCAAAATTATTGCTCCCTAAACAAATTCTAAAGACATATATTACATCTACTTTTGCCTTCTTGTCTGTTTTCATATAGATGAATCTTTATGCATCAATTGACATTCAGCTCTAAAAGTAACCTTGTATAGTTATGCTTATGTGAGTAGTTGCATCCGTATCTATCCACCAAATAAGTATGGTAGCTAGGTTTACTTCTGAACTAACAAAGTTGAGAAGTTTACCTTTCTTGACTCACCAATTAGCGAATCTGGGGCAATTCTTTTTTCAAGTGATCTTTCTTTTTACAAAAGCAACAAGTTGGATCCAAATCTTGTTACATTTACACCTTATGCTTTGAAGCCCCAATCACTACAAGTTGTTTACCCTTACCCTTACTCTTATCATTTTTCTTCTTCTTGTTCGAATACTGAAATGAGGATGCAAAGTGAGCACTTTGAGATCTATCGTGTCTTAATCTCTCTTATTCCTACACACCTGGAGCTATAAGTTCATTCAGTGTCCATTTCTCCTTTTGAGTATTATAGCTAATCTTAAAATGAGCGAACTATGTAGGCAGAGAGATAAGACAAGGTTCACAAGTACACTTTCAGACATTTCAAGCTTTAGTGTTCTAAGCCTTGTAACTAAATTCAACATCTCTATGATGTACTCTCTTATGCTACTATTCCTGTTATACTGCCTGGACACCAACTTCATAAGAAGTGTAATAACCTAAACCTTTTCGTTTGAGGTGAATCGGTTTGCTAACTCCTTAATGAAGGTTTTAGCATCCTTATTCTCAATTATCGAACCCCTAATGGATTCCAGAATTGACATCTTCATAATGGCTAGACTCATGCGATTAGATTGCTTCCACTTTTCAAAGATCACCTTTTGATTCATTATAGAATCACTAGATAAAGATGTAGGGCGATCATGTCTAAATGCATAGTCTAGGTCTATACAGCCTAAAAGTATCATAATATGCTCTTTCTATTGTCCATAGTTTGAACCAATAAGCATGGAGATGTTGATGTGGGTGTGTTTTGTGGGAATATTTTTTTATTTATATAATTTTTATTCCTTTATTCGTTGTCACTCGCACCCATCAAAATTAATTAATTATTTTATTTACCAAACTCCTAACTATCATCTTAAGTAATATAGAGAGGTCCGGGTCCTCTCTCTTGGACTCAATGATAGGAAGTTCTATCCTAAACTCATGGTGCGGAGTTTTATTATTGACTTTATTTATTCCTATTTACACACTTCATTTATTAATAATTATATCCTACAATTTACAATAACAATCAACAATCTTATTTACAGTAACATACAACATATAATATCATTCACCACAATACAACAACACATAAATACAAGATCTAACAACTTATTATATGAACTCCATTTATTAACACTAATCAATATACAATATGAGTTCCATTCATTCAACATACAACCATATACACCCTAATTCATGGTTATTACGAATGACTAAACAAGAACAACAACAAACACTTATATAAGTCACAATAATATACACATTATACAAATTATACATCTTAAACACATAATGCCATACTACATCTAAGTTACAATGATTTACAACAATTACAATCTACACTCTAATATATAATACAACATAAACCATACAAGATTCACACAATGTCCCACAAGTTTTACACTAATCACACAACACTTTATATATGTATTTTACAAGTTATACAACAACATACTTAACATCATACAACATGAATTCTATACATACAACATCTTGTAACCAAGTTCCATTCAATTCCAAAATCACTACAAGTTAACGTTAAGCATGCTTCTTTACCACTCAATCATCCAACTATTCCATGGTTCAACATACAACAATTGCATTCAGGATCACAAATTCAACCACATGATAAACTACCCTTTATTCAATAAACTCAGTATTCCAACACAGCAAGAAGCTACATTAATAAGCATCAACTAATCCAACTCAAATCAATAATATGCTCATACAACCAACAATTCAATTTCAATAGAAGATTACATCTAAGTGAACCAACTCAATAACAATTTAATTACATTCCACACTTTAACAGCCATTAACCATTCACCGTTCAGAAGCAAACTTCAAGAACCGAACAACAACAAGCCAAAGAAAAATGGGGATTGATCAATTCATGTTAACAAAACAACACATCCAAAGGAATTCAGAAACTATATTACAAATTAAGATCAGAGGTAAAGTTAGAATTAAAATTAGAGTTAGGGTTAGAGTTAGAATTAAGATTAGGATTAGGGGTAAGAATCATAGTTGTGGTTAGGATTAAATCAGGGGGTTTTTATGCTGTGAACGAAACAAACAAAACAAGAACAGATAATTAGAACAGTGAAGAGTAGAGAAAAACAAGGGTTTAAGAAATGAGGTTTTCTTCCCTCTCCCAATCAGCACAGAACAGAACTTCCAGCAAATCCGATTGATAGCACCAACGGGACAACGAACCTTGCTGGAGCAAATCACCCACAGCTCGGTGTGAACGGAGAAGACTCAGGCAATGGATGCTTCACCTCTGCCCTAACACCCTGCTACAAATCGCCGCCAGGATATCAGAAACTTAGACTGAAAACAACCTTACCTTGCCATATTCCGGGGACGGCGGGAGTCGAAGACGCACGGGAATCTCCTGCTACAAATCGCCGCCAGGAGACCAGCCGAGTCTCTGCTACAAATCGCTGCCAGAGACCAGCCGCCGCATGTTGCTTCTGTGGAGGTGGAGGTGGACACTACCGACGGCCGTCACTCGCGAGAATCGGTCATCGCAGCAACCACCGACAGGGAAGGGAGAAACGCTACTGGAAATCCTCAATCGGACGTCGCCACGCTTTGCTTTGAGCTGATCGGAAGGAGGAAGGGAGGCTCGGCACAAACGGAGATGAAAAACAGGGGAAGAACAGAGGAAAAAAATCACGGCTGAGAACGCTACAGTGTGCTTAGGTCGCGAGCCTCCCCTCTTTCGCGTGTGAACCGAAAATCCTTATAACCTTCTGTGCTGAACCGGACCAAATTGAACTGGCGGCTTGATTGGCATTGAACCAGCCTTTTGGGTTGTGAGTTGGATTGGGCTGACATGGCTTTTAGGCTGAACTTGAATTTGGAACCCAATTGATTGGGATTGTGTTACATTGGAGTGGGTTGATTGAGCCACTTAAATTGATTTTGAACCAAATGAATCAGAGCTGAGCCAAATTAAGACAATTGAGCATGATCCTAATCAGATTCGAACCCAAACTTGATTTCTTGTAAATTAGTCCTCCAAATATTTTTATTTTCATCTCAATTTCCTGTAAAAATTAAATACACAAATTAATACCTGTAAATTTCCATAAATTAATAAGAATTTAGAATAAACATCAAAAATTCATCCGACATAAATATCAGCCCAAATATCCAATTTATTGACAAGAAATATGATCAAATCAGTCTAAAATAACTCTAATTAAATAGATAAAAATGTCAGTTATCAGATGTGCGTAGGATGTATATCTGTTTTCACGTTTTATTTGCACATCTTCTTGAGCTTTGATTGCTTCATTCTTATGTATATTGCATCCCATATTCATGCATTTAGGCATATATTTTACATTTCCTAGTTCGGAGATCTGCTCGTGTTTTTACATGTTTCAGGATGGAAATTGGAGCGGAAACGGCGCAACGGAGAATTATTGAAGATCAGGCAAGACAGGGCCGTGCCTCAAAGGCACGGCCATGTCTATTCAAGCTCCTGGCCGTGTGACAAAGGGCACGGGCGTGTGCCAAATCCCCTCAACATCAGCCAGAGGCCGTGCCTCAAAAGCACACCCGTGCTTCAAAACAGAACCAAGCCAGTTCATGGCCGTGCCTCACAAGCACGGCCGTGTCTTCATCCTGGAGCAAGCCTCAGCTGAAGGCCGTGCCTCACAGGCACGGCCGTGTGCAAGAACAGAAGCGCCCAGCAGCTGGCCGTGCCTCAGAAGCACGGCCGTGTCCAGCAACTCAACTTCAGCCAGTGCATGGCCGTGCCTCCCAGGCACGGCCGTGTGTGCAAACAGACAAGGGACAAGACTGGACCGTGCCTAAGAGGCACGGCCGTGCCTCAGATCAGAGAACTCACAAGTCCAGGCCGTGCCTCCCAGGCACGGCCGTGCCTTACCCTGTGCCCGAAGCCAACACAAGGCCGTGCCTCCCAGGCACGGCCGTGTGCACGGAGGCGAGCTGCTACGAACCCTTCACTATAAATAGGCCTCTTTAGAGACCTAGCAAAGGGGGGGGGAGCCTTTAGTCAAAACACAATTCAACAAAACTAACATACCGTTGTTTAAACCCTTGTTAATTCGTATTTTTGCTAAGCAACAAAAATCACATTAACAAAACTAACAATATTGTTTTCTAAGATAGAATAAAAATTCAAAAGGAAGTAATTAAGTAGATAGAAAATTTCTTTTACAATGATATTTTTGCTTTATTTGTTTGGCCTAAAGAAAAATTGGAAAAAGATTAAACCATTGCTCTCTGAAATTAATTAAACAAACAAATTTACTTTAGTTTGTGTACGTAGACATATCCAGCAGCATATCTCATCTAATTTATTCAATATTAGAATAGCAGTAATATGCAGTGCTTCTCCTAGCTCCTTGCAATCTAAACATACATGCTTAACACTCATTCGAGCAGCTAATTGAGGGCCAAAACAAGCAAAAAGAAATGAAGTTGCAGATGATAATATATATACCTGATCATTCTCGTAATTTGAAGGCCTATTTGTAGCCATATCTACTAAAAAAACAAAGGAGAAAAAAAAGATGTGCAGTGTGTATAGTATTTTTTTAGTAAATTAAGGTGATGATGGGTTTTATAGAGGGAATTAAGGGCCCTCAAGTTTAGCACTGCACATGGTCAAGTTTAGCATGTGGCCTAATTAATTATTTCTCCTTGCATATTCTTTAATTGATTGACATGAATGCGGGCTCCATGACAAAACTTGCTCTACTGAACAACCTGTATCATATAGGCAGGCCAACTTTGATGAACAACGTAACCTGCACCATTTATGCAGGCCAACTTGCTCTCACCGACGATCGATCACCTAACATCTTAAACCAAAACAAGCTAAAACTTGCTCTCACTGAACAAACTGCACCATATAGACAGGCCAACTGATTTTCATGAACAGCCTGTATTTGTCTAGATCTAATTAAGGCCTACACGTTTGGTTACGTTGTTGGCTCTATACGTACAGAACTTGAGCTGTAACGATGCCTACATTTGTGAGCTCTTAGAACATCTAATTACGTCTATATTAATGACCTCATGCATCTACTGAAATTAAGTCAATAAACTTTAAACATTCACAATAATATCCCTAAAAGTTTTCACGACACTGGCACGATCATTAACACTTAAAGTTAGAGGTAAATGTAAAATGATGATCATTTTAAAACTATGGGGGCATTTAAATTCCAAGGAAGACAGGCCAAATTGATGATGGCTGCCTGACGACACCTAACATTCTAAACCAAAACAAGCTAATTAATTAAAACTGGCTCTCACTCAACAACCTGCACCATATAGAGCCAACTGATTTTAATGAAACAGCCTATATTTGTCTATGAAAAACACAGTGGAATAATGATCTAAGGCCTACACGTTTAGTTGTTAGCTCTATACGAACAAAACTTGAGCTGTAACGCTGCCTACATTTATGAGCTCTTAGAACATCTAATTACGTCTATATTGATGACCTCATCTACTGATACTACAAGAATATTGGGCTCTAGAGACGAAATATTTCGTCGCTAATTGGTTGTTAACCATTGTTAGCGACCGATTAACAATCGATTTTGCTAATCTCTAAAAAAATTAGTCGTTGAAGTACGTCATTTAATGACGGATTTAATTTTCCATAGTTGATGTCATTTAACGACGGAGTTAAATAGTCATCGTTAATATTAGCGATGGATAATTAAATATATCACTAAAGTTACCCATAAAATATTAAATAGTCAGTCGTTAATTAGCAACAAAAATTTAAATCTATCGCTAAGATTATAAATGGAATGTACTGTTCTGTCTTTGAACTAGCTAGCGATGAATGTTTAATTCTGTTACTAATTAGTAGCGACGGAAACTTAATTCCGTTGCTAAGTAGCGATAGAATATTTAATATCTGAAAAAAAATTTATAGAACCTTTCCATTTTCGCATTTTCCCTATTTATATTTACATAATCAATTATAAACTATCACAAACGATGATTTTGACAATACAATTACAATCCCATATACAACAACACAATTACAATCCAATAAACAACAATACAATCATAAACCAATTCAACAAATTAACTACCAAGACATAACTAGTTAACCAATCCAATAAGTTAATAAATTCAACAAGTTAAACCAATCCAATCACGATACAACAAGTTAACAATCATGATACAACAAGTTAAACTAATCACAATCACGATACAATCACAACATATCAAATATAACAAATGAATATATCCACTTAATATCTCAAGTTAAACTAATCATAATCACGATACAATCACAAATATCAAATATCTTAAATATAACAAATGAATCCACTCAATATCTCAAATATCTCAAGTTAAATCCACCACAATCACGATACAATCATAACATATCAAATATCTCAATACAATCACAACGTATCAAATATCTATAATATCCAAATAGTATTATAGAATTCTAAATAATATATATAATAAGATAGGTTATTAATAAAATAAGGATAAACTACATCATTGCAATTATAACTAACGAATTGAATTTAAACTTATTCTACACTATAAAAAAAAGACAATGAGATAATGATTTTACACACCTGAATGTTAGTTTGAATATTTGTTGATGACGATATATAGAATATATCATTATTGAAATGTCCTAAATGCTATTATAAAAATTAATAAATTTAATTTACATGTTCATGAGTAATAAACAAAAAAATAAAGTTAAAAATATTAACATACCTCTCATGTAGCTACTGATCAAGATCCTAAGGGCCCTGAGTCGCTTGAGAGTGAAAGTCATGTAGTGTTTAACTTATGCAAGCTATGAATTTCCACATTTCCCGTCTAATTTTCTTGTATCTCATCTAGACTTGTCAAAGACTATTGAAATTCTACCTCTAATATAGAGAGTCAATTTTTCAATGCTTGGACTTCTACCCTAGTAGATGATCTACTAGGACAACCTCTGATCTTAGAGGCCATCACACAATTATAAACGACTCTTGCCTGGGCCCAAGATCGTAGAAAGTGGAGGTCTTTTTCTTTCCACTAACTACATCATAATAGATCTCACTTACCTGGTTGGTGGATAGAGTCTGCATCTCACCTCCTTTTGTATCAGGCTGAGACGCCTGTGCAACTTTGACCGTCATTTCATCCTATTTAAAAATAAGTTCATATAAAATATAAAATTAAAAAAATTAATCATTGTTAATAATTAAATAAGTTTAAAATTTAAATTCTTACATCTAATGCCTTCAATCGAAGATCGACAAATGTATCATCCTTTGACTTATGTGTCTTGGTAAATATCTCTTAACAAGTCAGAAGTCATTGTAGCTCATGTTGCTGAATATTGAATAATGCAATTAAATCAAAATAAATTCATTGATAATTAAATAATTCTGATATAAATATATTAATTGTAAACTCACTAAGTCTATGACATACTTCATGATCGAACATGATCTAGCTATATGGTTTGTTGATCCAGTGCTAGGGTCAACCAATTCGATGTTTCTGTTAGCTTGAGCTGTCGCTAAATTTAACTGCCATATTTCTGTCACCCAAATGGTTTGTCATGCCTACCAAACATCATCTGGGATAAAAATGGTCTTACTCCCTTTCTTCTACATTTATACAACATATCCTTGTAGAGTTTGGCATAGAGATTATTTCATATTTCTTTAAATGCCCCTCGTGCCCTAGCTCTTAGGTATATTTTTTCTACAAAAATACGTTTATAAATTAGTATAAAAAAATAAAACTCTTCGTAATAAAAAGGACTTATTAAAAATTTCTAGTAGTAAAAATCTCTCATCCCCTCGTCTATACGCCTCCATGTTGTAACGACCCGGCCCCTCGGCCCCTCGGCCCCTTGGGCGGCCCAACTGGCGGCCCAACTGGCGGCCCCTTGGCGGTCCCTTGGGCGGCCCAACTGGCGACCCCTTATGTCGTCAACCGACGACCCTCGGCCGTGTCGTTACTTCCTAGGTCTTTCCACCCCTGGCCAGTGGATTTTTGCCTTCCCCAGGATTCGAACTCTAGACCTCCAGGTTAAGTACTAGAGTTTATGAATCCTGGTAGCCAAGTGAGAAGCCTCTTACTTGGCTACCAGGATTCATAAACTCTAGTACTTAACCTGGAGGTCTAGAGTTCGAATCCTGGGGAAGGCAAAAATCCACTGGCCAGGGGTGGAAAGACCTAGGGAGTAACGGCACGGCCGAGGGTCGTCGGTTGACGACATAAGGGGTCGCCAGTTGGGCCGCCCAAGGGACCGCCAAGGGGCCGCAGTTGGGCCGCCCAAGGGGCCGCAGTTGGGCCGCCCAAGGGGCCGAGGGGCCGAGTCGTTACAATAAAATAAATTGTCACGACCCGGGAGACGACCGTCCAAAAAATTTTCGGCAGCATCTCCCCTGTATCTATGACAATTCCCTGGATACATACACATATATAAGGCCCACACGGGCAATCCATAACAGGCTATGGATTCGTACAAGTATAATAAAAGTAAATGTGACCCACACGACCACTCAACACATCCTACTATATGTGAAATGCATCCGTAAAAGTATTAACGAATAAAACTCGTCAATTCTTCGCAAAAGAGATAATATGCAGCGGAAAACACAACATACTAAAACTTCGAACGGAGAATAAAATCCGTAACCACATATAAGATGCAAGCAGTGTAATAAAGTCCATAGTCTCAATACGACACATAAATCCGAACTATAAGCAAATCACGACAATACGAAACTACTACATCAGTGTATAAACCAACACAAGTCCACAACACAAAAATCACCACTAGCTGTGAGATGTCGCATCTGGCAGAATCTCCTCGGCATCAGCTGTAAACTCCTACCTGATATCTGGGAAGACAGAAAAATCCCAGGGTCCAAAAGATGTGAGTACAAATACTCAGTGGGTAATATAGAAAGACAGTGCATGAATAAAAAAAATAACAGAAGGATAGGTACATACCAAAGGTCAACAAGGTATCAGTAATACCTCTGCAGATAGATAACAGCTAACATGGGTCTCATGCATGTAATGCATCATATGAATGACATGTCAAGCATAGTGCAACAGTCAAGGATCAAACAAGTAGGCAATCAAAATGCAGTATCAGTACGGTCCAGTACATATATATCATGCATATGATGTGCATATGCATGATGCAACTGCCCCACTCACTACAGCACTCGTGCAAGCATCTGAGGCTGGGATGGCCGGCATCGGGGGATCAGTACTCCGCGCCCTACAGTCAAGTAGTCCGGTGATCCAAATCAGGGATCAGTGCTCCGCGTCCGGTGATCCCGTAGCTATGATAAGCTACATATCCTATGGTCGATATCTGACCTCTAATACTCGTCTGCGACGTACCAATCATGTACTCTCCGAGTATACCCCTAACGGTATCGAGGTCAAATCATCGACTCGGCTGCGTACACTGCCATACAGCCGTCAACTGCGTACACTGCCATACAGTCGCCATCATCATGATGGAAATAGGGTATAATAACCACCTATGTAGATATACAACTAAGTCATCTACCATCACGATATACCCACTGCAATGGGATTTACAATCGTTATCATGCATCATGATGAGATGCTCAAATCATAGTAATCATCACCTACTATACTAATCAATAAAAGTAGGTACAAGTCATCATGCTCGCAAGTATCATACGAAAGGATCATATCAATAATGATCATACATGCCATATCAAGAATAGAAGCAGTAATCAGGAATGATAATCCAAGATCAATGGCATAAGGACAAGCATGATATAACATGAGTGGTGAAAAGGTATACAAATCACAGGAAAGAATAGCATCAATGTATCAAGCTACAAAGACTATAAAAGAATCATGCACTGGGAAAAACATGAACTGTATTGACCAAATACAGTAAATCACCCACCTGATGTATCGAAGATCAAAACTAGAACCCCCAGAACCCTCGTATATACCAAACTCCAAGTATCACTCAAGGTCCTGCAAATACAATGATAATATCCTAAATATCATGATGTATCGAAGAAACACAAATGGAATATAAGTTAGTTTAATCTATTCAATTAAGCTAACTTGGGTTAGACTAATCAACCCCTCAGATTTCTATTAACAAGAGTTAACCAATTAATCACTACTAGAAAAAAGTTAATAGACAACGCCTTAAAGACAACGTTTTTTAGCAAAAGCGTTGTGGTTTTTCAATTTACAACGTTTTTACTCAAAATCGTTGTCTTTTAAAATTAAAAGACAACGTTTGTTCAGAAAGTGTTGTCTATTAGCGTTTATTTTGGGTCAACCACAACATTTTTAAAAAATCGTTGTCGAAAGCGTTGTCTTTTAGCGGATTTTTTTGTCAAAGAAAATGCTTTTAAAAAGTATTATCGTTGAGGGTTGTCGTTGAGGGTTTAGAAGATTTACATCCTTGTATTTTATCAGGCGAGTCCGCGATTTTCGTCCCTCTACCGCTCGCACCTCTAGTTCGTCGTTCTCCTGCGCGTCCCATTTTCGTCCGCGATTTTTGCCCCATTTTCGTCTTCTCCCGGGCCCCCCTTTCGTGACCGCCTGCGCTTCGCCCTCCGGTCGCTTCTCCGCCGCCTCCACCTCTCCCTCTCCCTCCGCCATGGCGTCCTTGGTTAGGGCTCGCCGCGGGGCGCCAGAGGAGGGTGGATCGGGCGGGAAGATCCTCCGCGACCGGCGAGGAGGCAGAGAGGCGCGGCCCTCCCCCTATGCGCGCCCTCCCCCGCTCGCCCTCCCGGCGCCTCCACCTCCCGCCGGGAGCCCTAGGTGGCTTCTCGGCCTCGTCTCCGGGGCCGGGAAGCTTTTCTCGTCCGTGTTCCGCTCCGACGGCAGCTCCCCCGACTCTTCTGCGTCATCTTCTTCATCCTCTACGAACTACAGCCCACGATCCGGTGAGTTGATTTTCCTGCCTTTCTCACCTTATGAGGGGACTGCTATTGCTGCAACTATCAGTTTATCTTTGTACTATTTGGTATGTAGTATTGGACGCAGGTTCAGGAAAGAGATACTGGTGGATTATTTTAGCGTTCTGTTTAGTTTAGTGCAATCACGCACTTCCATACCGTATACCTTAAATTGTTCTTGTCCTGATTCAAATATGGTTTAGATTAATTTTAGTAATCTTAACTGCTAAATTTGGTTAGCTGGTTACTTACTTGTACAAAAAGATATACCCTATTTAGAATGTGCCCTATATATAATTTTACATTTATAACACTCCTCTTCATTGCCAAAGATCAACATGCAGATTAGATGAACTTATTTAATGTGCAGAATTTAGACCAGAAACCTCTTCTGATAGACTAAGTGATCATTTATACTGAAACTTTAATTGTCTCCTAAAGTGATTTATGTGTACTTTTATATTAAGAGCAACAACTATTTTATAATCATAACAATTACTATCGTAGGAATTGAAGTTATACTAGGTCTAGTCTGAATATTTATTTGCTGACTCTGCAACTTTTACTTAGCAATTGAAGTTTTCTTTCCTAATTTGCAAGTAGTAGTACCTCGTGGGTAAATATTGAATGTATTTCCATGAAAAAGAAGGTGCGCAGACTACACATTGATGTGTTCAGTAGGGTCAGTTCATGCAGCGTGACCTTTTGATAGCCAAAGATCATTTAGTGACCCTTATATTTTTCTCCCATGGTCATGTCTCAATGGAGTGTTCTTAATGCTGCACTAGTCTACCATCTCGTTGCTCAAATATGTGATCGGAAAAACATGTGCTTAAAAAGTTTCCACTTGACTAGCATAAACAGTGGTTAGGCAGATTTGATGGGGATTTCATAGCCGACATATAATTGCATATGACATATGCAGTTTGTGTATGCATTTAAAAAAAATCATTTAAACAATTTAAACTAAATCAAATTGATTTAAGTTGCCCTTTTTAGTAACTTATAACTTTGAAGTGAACTACTACTTTGCAAGTGATAAATTTTTTGATACCAATATAAATACTTTTTAAATATCAATTCTGACAGCATATGACTCCGCATATGCACTATGCAATGGGTTGGTCATGTATTGCCTTCATATTGTTTTTTAAAACTTGGTCAGAAATCATTAGGAGCAATATAACTTTCTGATGTTATCTGAAATGCCATTTTTTAGTACTTTGTGCCTACAGGCTCATGTGAAATAAGTGGTGGCATTCAAGTTTTCTCCCACTCACAATGTTACATTTTCTATTTTTAAAATGTTTTTCTTTTGCATGTTCATATAGGGTTGGATTACATGGATCTTAACCCTCAATGTAATTCTATAAAAACTACGTCGCCAATAATTCAAAATTCTTAATTCACTTTTAATTACTTTAGCTAAAGTAGAATTAATTTAACTTGTGTAACTATATATATTTATTGATCACCTTTGAACATGCATATTACCTTGATCCATTTTCTTTTATTCTATCATCTAGTAGAGCTACACAAAATCTTGGGATAGATGTGTTTTTTATTTTTCTACATCTGCATTAAAACTATAGTTTTTAAACAACCCAACATTCTGCTCTATAGAGTATGAATACTTGTACAACAATCTTATGAAACTGTTTTGTAGCTTAAGGGGCACCAAATTTCAGAAGCAGTCTTAGTAATATTTAACCAAAATAATAGTAGTTCGATGTTTGTTTCATCTCACATCGAATTGGTCAAACCAAAATATACATTGAGTTGGTTTGGCTTGATTCCAAGTACTACGACAGTTGCTTTGTGTCAAAAATTAGCCAAGGAAATGTGTCTATTGAATCAGCATAAGTTTTATTTAGTTCCAACAAATTATAAACCCCTGTAGTCTTATTAGGAGTACTGGCGTTGGTAAAGACATCTTATTATTATAACAACCAAACATCTGTCTATTTGTATTTTTGGGAAAATGCTGATTGTGTTAATATGTCATACTTAGTTAATGTTTTCTAAGATTTGTATGCATTTCTTAAATTTTCTGCATATTTTTATTGTAATGAATATGTCAGTTTGGTAGTCTTGCATGAATCTTCTTGTGCTTGTAACAAGGTTTTGATTTGTAAAAGTGTTGATGTTTTCCTCATATGCAGATGAAGAGGAGAATGTTGATGCATCTAAAATGCTTACTGGACCTAAACAAGTAATTGATATTCCCATTTCCATTCAGTTGTTAATGTTATTAGTAAGCGACTTATGTTGACTGAAAATCATGAGAATTATTACAGATGATACTTCACAAACTTGTGTGCTCTTGACACTTTTGGAACCCATTAGTTCTCCATTTCTATACAAAGTTGTTTCTATATGGTCAGGGTTTGGATAATTCAGATGTGATTGCTGACTGCGTGGAGGGATCACGTGCTGTTGTTCCGATAAGTGAAACCAAACTTGCTATTCAGAAGTTGCTCTCACTGGAGACTTTCTCTAGGTAGCTGATAATTTCTTCATTTCTTCTTCTTATTTTTTTATCTTGTTGGTTTGTTGATATTTCCTTGACATCATTGTAAGATTTTCTCTAGTGCACACAGTGCATTTACATTTCCTTTTTCACTTTTCCACTTGTGTCTAACCCATTTTTGTGTGGATGTAAGATTTTCTGTGAAGTTGCAGACTATGAAATGATCTAGCTCTTTAACTAATGTAAAAAAAAAATGCTAACTTGTTATCTCTTATTGGCAAAGTAGCACTGCTCACATGCCACTCTAAGAGGAGAATAAGAATGAGATGAATGCTTTATAAACTCATTTTAAATTCATGTCTGAAAGATCAACTATAGATGATATTTATTATTTTATTTAATTTGACATCAATGGAAAAATATACAGTAAAAGAAGGATTTGGGCATGTTTTTTATTGATATAGAAAATTTTTAGGACACTATCCCTAGACAATTATTTTGGTGAGGTTTAAAGGAGAAAGAAATATGTAGTAATTATATGATGTGATAGAAGTCATGTATAAGAATGTAGTTAGTGAGAGTGATTAATAATTTTCGTGTACTTTCTCATTATCTATCTATAGTGAGAGTGATTATTTTGGTGAGGTTTTTTGGATATCAAGTATAGTTGAATATAAACTATGAAAATCTTCTGTCATCAGGATGTCGGTAACTTCTTGTCAACTGTGCAAGAAGACATTGTTGAGAATAATGTTCCTCGTGAACCTTTCATTTCAGCTTCAACATCAATGGTGCCTGGTGGTAATGTCTTTGTTGAAGAAAAAATTATCTTTCCGGGAGCACTATGAGAAACAATTTTTTTTATAAATATATAATATTGTTTAATTTCATTTGAATTCAGGAGATTCCAGATACCATAGGCCTCATATTGAAAAAGTAATTGAGACACCAGATCTGTAAGTCAACACATTTATGTATAGTTATGCCATGCATGACATGTTTTACTAGTTTCTACATAATTTTTTTTTCAAATTTTATTTTAAGATGACAGGTATATCACTGATTAAGGCCATTTAGTCTTTTTAAACTCTCTCAAGCTCCTAAAGTGGGTATAGGATTCATATTTACTAGCATTGTAATGGATTAATGGCGCAAGACATTCTATCACAGTTATTCCTACACTCTTCATCCTCTGACATCTCACCAGCTCCATAACTAGCATTGTAATGGATTAATGATCTCCATAGTTCATTGTATATAATTCTGCTGTTTGTGATTAATTCTGCTGCTGCTGTTTATGAGTAGGTATGGAATGCTGATCTCCATAGTTCATTGTGTATAAATCTGCTGCTGTTGTGCCCATATTTTGGATAAATTAGTATTATCTTTTGGCCGGCTGGTATTTGGCAGATGGACCTGTTCTATTTCTGCTGCTGTTACTTGGTGATGCTAATGTTGTGCCCATACTTGGTGATGCACTTGCTGTTACTTGGTGCTGCTAATGTTGTGATGCGGCATGTTCTATTTCTGCTGCTGTTGGAGGATATTCTGTTACGTTGAAACCTTTGTTATGGACCTGCTGCTGTTAATTATGGAGTTTCTATGTTGGAAGTTGTAACTTGAATTTGTGTTATGAACTTGTATAAGTTGTATGTTATGAATTTGTGTTATGAACCTGCTGTAAGAATGATTTTTGTGTAAATATAAGTTGTATGTTTTGTATGTGATTTAGTAAATTTTGTAGCCAATGGTTTTGTATTTACAAAATATATTATTTCTTATTTACTGCTAAAAAAATCAAAAGACAACGCTTTTAAAAACGTTGTAAAACCCAAGCAATTTGTAACAAAATTACAACGCTTTTTAACCGTTGCAAAATGTGTTGTCATACCTATTAAAAACAACGTTTTTAAAGCGTCGCAAAAAACGTTGTAATATTTACAACGCTTTTTCTGCGTTGCGAATGTGTTGTCAATGTTAACAAAGACAACGCTTAAAAAGCGTTGTCGTTGAGGGACCCCTTTTACAACAGGGCCTCTTACAACGCTTTTTAACCCACAAAGACAACGCGTTTTTCGCGTTGTCTATTAACATTTTTCTAATAGTGAATTAATTAGTGATATTAATCAATTAATTAATTAATTGTATTAACCCCTTTTTTATCTTAGATTTAATCAACCCAATCATCCACTAATCAACATAAACCTAATAAAATCCATAACCGATTCAACACCATCAACAGATCCATTCCATTAAATCCAACTAAGGAAAACTCACCTCTGATCTAAAGGCTTGATCGAAGAGTACTTTAGATCCCTTGCTCCTTTGATTCCAACAAGATAGAACCTGAACCATCCAAGAAATCCATAACTCTCAATCAAACA
Source organism: Curcuma longa (assembly GCF_044706935.1). Lineage (NCBI taxonomy): Eukaryota > Viridiplantae > Streptophyta > Magnoliopsida > Zingiberales > Zingiberaceae > Curcuma > Curcuma longa. Next base: position 1,704,560 of record NC_133881.1, on the reverse strand, counting down.
GTAACCTTAATCTGATCCATTTCATAGCAAGATCTAATCAGAATCGGTATGGAGAACTCACCTCCAAATGAAGGCTTGCCCTAGCTTCTTTTTAGCTCAGATCCGAAATCCTAGCTCAATCCAATAAAATTCGTCGGCAGAAATCTCTCGCTGCCGAACAAGAACACCCTCTAATTGATCTGCTCAAACCAAATCGAAGACATCTGATTGGAATCAATAAACTTACCTCTAGATCTGAAACTCTATATCTTTGCTTCGGTTCTTCTCCGATTCCTCTTCTTCATCCCAGCTTCGACCGAACAATCCAAACCTCGCGGCCGGAATCAAGAAGCCTCCCCAAATCAAGATCCAACTCAAAAACCTATAGAAACCGGTAGAAATCATCGATCTAGGCTTTAGAAAACCCTAGACATCAAAGATCACATGAGTCCTTACCTCTTCCGAGCTCTCCCGTTCGCCGACCGTCGCCGTCGCCTCGCGGTTTCCAGCCAAGCCTCGGCGACACACAACCCTCTACAATCAAGCCCTAATGTTTTGGTATTTTACATTCTCCCCCACTAACAAAAATTTGGTCCCCAAATTTGTTATTTTCAAACTACGATGCAGAAATACTGTAAAAATTTAAATCATACCTCAAGCAAATAGATGAGGATATCGAGCTCGGATGACATCCTCCAGCTCCCATGTCGCCTCCTCATCTGAATGATGCTGCCATCCGACTTTTACAAGTCGAATGGTCTTGTTCCGCAACTGTCGCTCCTTCCGGTCAAGAATCCGCACCGGAATCTCCTCATAGGACGCGTCAGGCTGAAGAGGAACAGGTACCTCCCTCAGAATATGCGAAGGATGAGATATGTATTTCCGCAACATAGATACATGAAATACACTGTGGACACCCGCAAGTGTCGGAGGCAATGCTAGGCGGTATGCAACCTCGCCAACCCGCTCCAGTATCTCGAAAGGACCAATATATCGTGGGAGCTAACTTTCCTTTCAATCCGAATCTCTTCACCCCCTTCGTGGGTGACACTCGTAAAAACACATGATCGCCTACAGAGAACTCCAATGGGCGACGTCTCTGGTCTGCATAACTTTTCTGTCTATCATGGGCCTCTGACATCCGTCGTCTAATAGTACGTACAAGCTCGGCATCCTGCTGAACACTCTGTGGACCCAAAAACTGTCTCTCGCCAACCTCCTCCCATAATACTGGAGATCGGCACGGTCTACCATACAAGGCCTCGAATGGCGCCATCTGAATAGTGGAGTGGTAGCTATTATTATACGCAAACTCTACCAAATGCAAATGATCCTCCCAGCTGCCACCGAAGTCCAGAATACATGCTCGTAATAAATCCTCTAGTGTCTGAATCGTGCGCTCTGACTGACCGTCAGTCTGAGGATGAAAGGCTGTGCTGAATCTGAGCTTCGTACCCAGTGCCTGCTGTAAACTCTGCCAGAATCGCGAAGTAAAGCGAGGATCTCTGTCTGAAATAATACTCTCTGGTACTCCATGCAGCCTAATAATCTCTCTGGAGTACAAGTCCGCCAAACGGTCCAGAGAGTCAGTCTGACGTATCGGTAGAAAATGAGCAGATTTGGTTAGTCGATCCACGACTACCCAAATCGCATCATGACCCTTCCGGGTCCTAGGCAAACCAGTAACGAAGTCCATAGTAATATGATCCCATTTCCACTCAGGAACCGGGATCTCCTGTAGTAATCCTGCTGGTCTCTGGTGTTCGGCCTTCACCTGCTGGCAGACCAAACACCTCGCAACAAAATCGGCCACGTCTCTCTTCATGCCGTGCCACCAATAGGAGCGCTTTAGGTCCCGATACATACGAGTACCACCCGGATGTATCGAAAACCTAGAATGGTGCGCCTCCTGTAATAACTCCTCTCTGACTGGATGCTCTGGAACACACAGTCGTCCTCGGAACCGAAGAACTCCGTCTGCATCCCAAGAAAACCCTGGCTGCAGACCGGAATCCAATCTGCTGCGGATAAACTGGATGTGCTGATCACTAGCCTGGGCTGACTTAATCTTCTCTACTAACTCTGACTGAGCGACCATCGTAACCAGAATACCCTGCTGAGTCTGACTATGCTCCACAAGCCCCAACTCAGAAAACTGTCGAACTAAATCAGTCACGGATACCATCTGACTAGCCAGAATTCCACGAGACTTCCGGCTAAGCGCATCGGCAACAACATTAGCTTTCCCAGGATGGTAGCTAATGGTACAGTCGTAATCCTTCAGATACTCCATCCATCGTCTCTGTCTAAGGTTCAGCTCTTTCTGCGTGAATAGGTACTTCAGACTCTTATGATCCGTGAAAATCTCAAATGTAACTCCATAAAGGTAATGTCGCCAAATCTTCAAAGCGAAGATAATAGCGGCAAGCTCTAAATCATGCACAGGGTAGTTCTTCTCGTGGTCTTTCAACTGACGAGAAGCGTAAGCGACTACCCGATCACGCTGCATCAATACCGCACCAAGTCCCTGAAAAGATGCATCAGTATAGAGTACGAATCCATCATCGCCGGACGGAATCACCAATATCGGAGCACTCACCAATCGCTGCTTCAGCTCCTGAAAACTAGTCTCACAAGCCTCTGTCCAAATGAACTTCGCCCCCTTCTTGGTCAGACGGGTCAGCGGTATAGCAATACGAGAGAAATTCTCCACAAATCTCCGATAATATCCAGCTAAACCCAGAAAACTGCGAACCTCCTGTACTGATTTGGGCTGCTCCCAACCAGTAACTGCCTCGATCTTCTGAGGGTCTACGGAAATGCCTCTGCTCGATACAATATGTCCGAGAAATCCCACAGAAGATAACCAGAACGCGCACTTACTGAATTTGGCATATAGCTGCTCTCGGCGTAATGTCTCTAATACAATACGGAGGTGCTGCTCATGCTCTGTCTCTGATCGGGAGTATATCAGAATATCATCAATAAAGACGATAACGAACCGGTCCAGATACTCCAAGAAAATCTGGTTCATCAGATCCATAAACACAGCAGGAGCATTGGTGACACCGAACGACATCACCAAAAACTCGTAATGTCCATATCGTGTACGGAATGCTGTCTTCTGAATGTCCTCATCTCGTACTCTAAGCTGATGATAGCCAGATCGTAAATCAATCTTAGAGTACACGCATGAACCTTTCAGCTGATCGAAAAGATCGTCAATACGCGGAAGAGGATATTTGTTCTTGATGGTTACCGCATTCAGCTGGCGGTAATCAATACACAATCGCATAGAACCATCCTTCTTCCTGACGAATAAGACTGGAGCTCCCCAAGGTGAAACACTGGGTCGTATGAAACCCCGATCTAGTAACTCCTGTAACTGGATCTTGAGCTCCTCTAATTCTTTCGGTGCCATCCGATAAGGTGCCTTAGACACTGGTGCAGTGCCGGGAATCACCTCAATAATGAACTGAATTTGCCTCTGAGGTGGCAAACCAGGAAGCTCGTCCGGAAAGACATCCAGATACTCTCGGACGATACGAATATCGGAAGGACTAGAAACACTGTCCTCCTCTGTCTGCTTCAGAGACAATAGATAACCTCGACAGCCGCTGTCTAGCATTCTCTGCGCTTGTATGGCAGAAATAATAGATAAACTGTCACTCTGAGTACCCACGAATTCCCAAGCGGGTTGATCCGGAGGTCGGAAGGTAACCACTCTGGCTCGGCAATCAACTGTAGCATGATAAGTGGATAACCAATCCATACCCAGAATAATATCAAATTCTGCCATATCTAGTATCTGCAGATCCACTGTAAGGGTATGCCCGTCGAAGTCCAGCGGACATCCCTTAATCTGCTGATTCGTAGTTAGCACTTCACCCGAAGGTAAAGACACTGCTAAACTACACGATCTAATCATCGGAATCCTACCAATTTTCCTCAAAAATACTCTAGACATAAAAGAGTGAGAACTACCGGTATCAATCAATGTATCAGCAAAGATAGAGTAGACAGAGACCATACCCCGGATGACCGATCCATCGGCCCGCTGCGCCTCTTCCCGAGTGATAGCGTAAACGCGTCCAACCTCGGTACTGGGCGGCTGAGTAATAGGCTGAGAAGTAGAGGGTCTCCACTCTGTCTGAGTCTGACTCTGAGGTACTGGAGTAGCTGGAACTGGTGCTGCTGCTGAGGTAGCATGTAAGACTGAGGTACTGCTGGTATACTACTGCTGTAGAATAGTATGCCTCTGAACCAGTAGGATACTGAAATGATGTCTGATATGAGCTGGCTGATCTCTCCCCTGCAGCATATACATCTGTGGCTGAGGCGGTGGGGGTAGCTGCTGCTGCTGTGTGCTCTGGGCCTCTGTGTCCTCTGCGATCGCTGCTGGGTAGGACGCCCTCCTGAAGATGCAGCACCAGTAGGCTCCAGCTGAGCCTTCAGAGTACACTCTCTGATCGTATGACCCGGACGTTTGCAGTAGTAACAGATAGGATGATCCAGTGGGCAATCAACTATCATATGACTGGATGATCCGCAGCGACTACACTTCTTATTCTGATCTCTTCTGGCCTGAATACGAAGTACTACTGGACTGTCCTCTAGATGGCTGTCCAGTCCTCTGTCGCTTCTGAGATGTCGACTGAGAGTCCTGGCTCTTCGTCTTACCACGAATGTTCTGCTTTCCACCCTCTTTCTCTTTCTCTTTAGATATCTGCTGCCGAGTCAACTCAATAGCCAATGCTCGGTCTAAGGCCTCTCTGTATGAGCTGATAGTAGATCCTGACATCCTGTCTCGAATGTATGCAGCGAGGCCCTGTACAAACTGATCCATCCGATCCTCATCCTGTGCCACCAGCTGTGGACAGAACTCTGAAAGTTTCTTAAATTCTGCATTATATTCTGTAACTGACCTATCTCCCTGCTTCAGACTCAAGAACTCCTGACGGCGTGCTCTGCGGAAGGTCGCCGGGAAATACTCTCTCTCGAATGCCTCTCTGAAAGAAGTCCAAGAAATCTCCTGAGTCCCGAGAATAGTCTTCTGGGTCTTCCACCAGGTAAGAGCCTGGTCTCGAAGATGATATGCAGCTAATCCAACCATCTCTGCCTCTGTACAGGACATATACTCAAACGTCTCCATGACATTCTCTAACCATGATCGGGCCATCCACGGGTCAGATCCCCCGTGAAACAAAGTAAAGCGCTCTTTGGCCGATTTGGCCAAAGTCATAATGCGACTCCTGTCAGTCGGAGCAGAAGTAGGCATAGGTGGAGGAATCCCCTGGTCTGACCAGTCGGCTCTCCCATCGGAATCGGAGCAGAAGTAGTCATAGGCGGAGGAATCCCCGAGTCTGAAAACTCGGCTCTCCGATCGGAATATCACGGTTTTGATCCCGTATACCCCTCTCCTGAATAAGATCAGGCTCCTCTGACATATCAGGTCGTCCCAGGTGTCGACCTCGTCCTCGGCCTCGGCCTCGAAGTATAGGGGCCATATAATAAAATGTACCTGGTACATATAACCACTATAAATTTTCTAACTAATGCAGAAATATACCAGAAATACTTACAGCTTTACTGCCCGGAGATCTTCTGCCGTGTCAGCTCCATCTCACAACAGAATCGAGTAAACCGAAATCCGATAAACCCGATACGACGACAAACCGAAGTAAACCAAGTCAAAACGGACTCATGAATGTAAAGCAAAAATTGAACCGAACGCTACCAAATAAATTGGTATCAGATAGAATTCTAAATGCAAAATCCCGAACAGAACCTACGCTCTGATACCAAATAAATTGTCACGACCCGGGAGACGGCCGTCCGAAAAATTTCGGCAGCATCTCCCCTGTATCTATGACAATTCCCTGGATACATACACATATATAAGGCCCACACGGCCAATCCATAACAGGCTATGGATTTATACAAGTAAAATAAAAGTAAATGTGACCCACACGGTCACTCAACACATCCTACTATATATGAAATGCATCCGTAAAAGTATTAACGAATAAAACTCGTTAATTCTTCGCAAAAGAGATAATAAGCAGCAGAAAACACAATATACTAAAACTTCGAACGGAGAATAAAATCCGTAACCACATATACGATGAAAGCAGTGTAATAAAGTCCATAGTAACAATACGATGTATAAATCCGAACTGTAAGCAAATCACGACAATACGAAACTACTACACCAATGTATAAACCAACACAAGTCCACAATACAAAAATCACAAATAGCTGTGAGATGGCACGTCTGGCAGAATCTCCTCGGCATCAGCTGTAGACTCCTACCTGATATCTGGGAAGACAGAAAAATCCCAGGGTCCAAAAGATGTGAGTACAAATACTCAGTGGGTAATATAGAAAGACAGTGCATGAATAAAAGAAATAACAAAAGGATAGGTACATACCAAAGGTCAACAAGGTATCAGTAATATCTCTGCAGATAATAACAACTAACATGGATCTCATGTAATGCATCATATGAATGACATGTCAAGCATAGTGCAACAGTCAAGAGTCAAACAAGTAGACAATCAAAATGCAGTATCAGTGTGGTCCAATACATATATATCATGCACATGATGTGCATATGCATGATGCAACTGCCCCACTCACTACAGCACTCGTGCAAGCATCTGAGGCTGGGATGGCCGGCATCGGGGGATCAGTACTCCGCGCCCTACAGTCAAAGTAGTCCGGTGATCCAAATCAGGGATCAGTGCTCCGCGTCCGGTGATCCCGTAGCTATGATAAGCTACATATCCTATGGCCGATATCTGACCTCTAATACTCGTCAGCGACGTACCAATCATGTACTCTCCGAGTATACCCCTATACGGTGTCGAGGTCAAATCATCGACTCGGCTGCGTACACTGCCATACAGCCGTCGACTGCGTACACTGCCATACAGTCGCCATCATCATGATGGAAATAGGGTATAATAACCACCTATGTAGATATACAACTAAGTCATCTACCATCACGATAGACCCACTGCAATGGGATTTACAATCGTTATCATGCATCATGATGAGATGCTCAAATCATAGTAATCATCACCTACTATACTAATCAATAAGAGTAGGTACAAGTCATCATGATCGCAGGTATCATAAGAAAGAATCATATCAATAATGATCATACATGCCATATCAAGAATAGAAGCAATAATCAGGAATGATAATCCAAGATCAATGGCATAAGGACAAGCATGATATAACATGAGTAATGAAAAGGTATACAAATAACAGGAAAGAATAACATCAATGTATCAAGCTACAATGACTACAAAAGAATCATGCACTGGAAAAAGAAAAGAACTGTATTGACCAAATACAGTAAATTACCCACCTGATGTATCGAAGATAAAACTAGAACCCCCAGAACCCTCGTATATATCCAAACTCCAAGTATCACTCAGGGTCCTGCAAATACAATGATAATATCCTAAATATCATGATATATCAAGAAACTCTAATCAATCTAGAACCGATTCAACACCATCAACAGATCCATTCCATTAAATCCAACTAAGGAAAACTCACCTCTGATCTAAAGGCTTGATCGAAGAGTACTTTAGATCCCTTGCTCCTTTGATTCCAACAAGATAGAACCTGAACCATCCAAGAAATCCATAACTCTCAATCAAACAGTAACCTTAATCTGATCCATTTCATAGCAAGATCTAATCAGAATCGGTATGGAGAACTCACCTCCAAATGAAGGCTTGCCCTAGCTTCTTTTTAGCTCAGATCCGAAACCCTAGCTCAATCCAATAAAATCTGTCGGCAGAAATCTCTCGCTGCCGAACAAGAACCCCCTCTGATTGATCTGCTCAAACCAAATCGAAGACATCCAGATTGGAATCAATAAACTTACCTCTAGATCTGAAACTCTAGATCTTTGCTTCGGTTCTTCTCCGATTCCTCTTCTTCTTCCCAGCTTCAACCGAACAATCCAAACCTCGCGGCCGGAATAGGGAAGCCTCCCCAAATCAAGATCCAACTCAAAAACCTATAGAAACCGGTAGAAATCATCGATCTAGGCTTTAGAAAACCCTAGACATCAAAGATCACATGAGTCCTTACCTCTCCCGAGCTCTCCCGTTCGCCGACCGTCGCCGTCGCCTCGCGGTTTCCAGCCAAGCCTCGGCGACACACAACCCTCTACAATCAAGCCCTTGATCCCCACTTGCTCCCTTGACCTCGGCACCGGCAGATCTGGTTCGGCTGTCACCCCGATCGGAGAAGGGAACGGAGAACAGAGGAATCGAAGGTGGGAGCAAAGGAGCGCGATCGCGAAACGGGCAGAGAAGATCGCGGTGGAGGCTTTTATCGATTTCTTAATGGACGGATTTGTGTTAACGGGTTTGGATCCAAACCCTTTTTAACCAACAACCCATTAATCATATGATAAGCTAATTGGGCCTTGTTAATTGACAGCCCAATTAACCCCTTTAATTGAGCCCAATCAAATCTAATTAAGCTCAATTAATCTCAATTAACCTTTTAATACCCTAATGTTTTGGTATTTTACACATGTAGTCCTAGAAAAACATACTCTTTCTTTAAATATACTAGATATGTACGTCACTACTTGATGACCATCTGAAGTAAAACTGCATTATAAAATATATAAATATTAGGCATATGTTAAAAAAATATGAATTAAAAATTATTAATAATATTGATACTTATCAATCCCCATAACCCACAACACAGTCTTGCAACCAAGTACTGCTGCCTGATCTGACATATCTATATCTGATACATATTTAAAATAATAATCAAATTGTTATTGAGATCTACATATAATAAAATAAATATTTTTAACTTGTTCTGAATTAATTAATAATAATACTAATATTGAATCATCATTATAATGTAAATCATTAACATTAACATTTTGAGATCCTCCTCACTAGACTCAGTTAGTTCAACAAGCTCTTCATTGCTGGACATCTCTTCATCATCTATTTTTTGGTAAGGTACATTGGCATCTACAAGATCGATATATGTTGATTAAATATGAAAATCTACTAAATATATTTCAACTTTTTTATTTTGAAATGCATTATGGTGTTCGTCCATGATGGAGTTCGGTATTTCTATAGTCAAGCGAGCCTTCATTAGACAAACTACTAACCATTCACTAACTCTTCATACCTTCATAGGGTATTTAAGATAGAAAATTTGACCAACTTGGATCGCAAAAATGAAAAGTTTAAACTTGTTGAACCTTTTATTTGCATTAACCTCAACTTAATTGTAGTTTAAATGTATTCTGGTGCCTATTTTGAGAGTCAAATCATTCCAAAAAAATTTGAATAATACATATCGGGTAAGGAAAGATATTCAACCTTGATGATTTCTTCAAGTCTCCCGTAATAATCAAACTCAGAATTATTATTGTCGATAGATCCTTTTACGTAAACACCAAAATTATGGTTAGTCTATGTGAATCCCATAGTGCCATGTGGAATTTAAAATCATTAACATAGTAATCAGAGTACACTTGTATCTTACGGAGGGGCTCTGATGCAAGATTGATTATCCTTTTATCTTCCATGATATTCTATAATCGTTCACCTACAATAGTAAATATGAAATAAATTAGGTTAAAATTTAATACTGATGTATGAAAAATTATTTATTCTCTAACTTACATAGATTTGAAAACCACAATATAAATTTCATCTGTAATTTTTCCTCTACCTCATTTGCACTGATTGATATTTTGATACTGAAATTGTTATTTGTAGAAGTTGTGATAGATGAAAGGTAAATTTAAGACAATTGGGATACCAAACAAACAAAAAGGGATTAGTGTTTGATTATATCAATCAATTCACCTTATGTGAGGTTTAACCTTCTCACAATTTAAGAATATGCATGTTCTTGTAGCATGATATTCTTATTGATTTAACCATCTTGAAATAGATGTACCAATTGGCTTATCAAAAAATTTGAAAATAGAAAGTATCATTGGGTCAATTGGCTGAGTATCATTAGAATTTCTAAGATACTTGCGATGTTTGATTTTGACATTATTAGCAAAATAATATAAGTAGAAAGAAGTTGATTCTTCAACCAAATAAATATTACATATTGACCTATTGACTCTTGCTTTATTACAAACATTATTCTTTAATTTTCTCAAAACCCATTCAAATGGATATATCCATCTATACTACACAAGACCAGCTAGTTGTGCCTCGTAAGGTAGGTGAACGGGTAGATATTCCATTGAATCAAAAAAATTTAGTGGGAATATGCGCTCAAGTTTACATAATATCACAGCAATGTCAGTTTCTAGCTAGCCTAAACATATCGGCAG
>NC_133881.1:1666303-1694121 GCF_044706935.1 Curcuma longa | reverse complement strand
TACAAGAAAATCGGTCTTTAACAACACTCAAAAGACATCGGTTTTATGACAAAACCGATGTCTTTTACTTTTTTACAACGATTTTAAGAAAAACCGATGTCTTTGAGAGGTTGATGGGAGACTACGACAACGATTTTTGGAGGATACAACAACGGTTTCAAAACTGTTGTCTATGTCCGCCTACAACAACGGTTTTTGAAGACTACGACAACAGTTTGAAAACCGTTGTCTATTTACGGTTTCAACAACGGTTTTGGAAGCTATAACAACAATTTAAAACCGATGTCTATTTGCGCTTTCAACAACGGTTTTGAAAGCTATAATAACAATTTAAAACCGTTGATTGGAGACTACGACAACGGTTTTTGGAGGAAACAACAACGGTTTTAAAACCGTTGTCTATGTCCGCTATTTTGGGACTATAACAACGATTTTTGAAGACTACGACAACGGTTTGAAAATCGTTGTCTATGTGGGACGACAACAACGGTTTTGGAAGCTACAACAACGGTTTTAAAACTGTTGTATATTTTTGTTTTTTTCATTCCCTCTCTCCCTTTAAACTCGTTTTGTTTTTTTTTGACTTTCACTCGGTTTTGGAAGCTACAACAACGGTTTGACTTTCACTATAAGTATATACCTATACTTATAATTTACTGTCACTATAAGTTTCATTATTATTATAAATAATTTTTAATAACATTTATCAAAATAAATTATTTTAAATATTAAACTAGCATATTAAATTATTTACGATGATAAATTGTATTAATAAAAAATTAAATCATAATATAAAAATATTAAGTGTAACCTATTTTAATTATTGGTATATTTAAATTTTTAAATAAAATATTAAGTGCCATTTATTGTCACTATAAATAGACCATAAACCAAAATCCTAATTTCACAAAGTCAAAAATATTTTAATATCATTATAATAGCCATTTTTATCAACTTATTTTGAACGTTAATATCATTATTATAAATATGATTTATTATAATATTTTTTAATGATATTTAATTTAAAATATCATTATAACTAATGTTTAACGATATGTATTAAAAAAATTATATTTTTAATTAACATATTTAAAGTATTTATAATTATACCCTAATTTCCTTATACCGCTTAGGTTTCCTCGTTGCCACCGAACCTTTTACTGTGCCGATAACCTAAACCCTTCTCTCGTTGCGACTGCCCTTCGCCGCTCCCCTTCGCTCGCGCCTCTCCGCTCCCGTGTGTGCCTTCTCACTCTCACGATCTCCTGTTGTCCTGCCGCCGCGCCTCGCCTGCTGCCGCCTTCTGTCCAACGCTGCCTTTCTTGCCCCTGCTGTTCCAACGCTGCTTTTCCTGCCCAACGCCACCTTCTGCCCGACACCACGATGTTCTAATTGGCTCGATGTTAGGCATTTATGCTATAAGAGTTTTCTTTTCTAGATACCTCGTCGCTCATTGTATCGCTTTGCTGTTTTCCAATGGGAACTTTACTTGCTTCTGCCAATTTCGGCTCTCTGATGCTTTGTTGTCGCCTATACGAGAACCAATCTTTCAAAAAGAACATTTTTGTGCCAATTTCGGATCTGTTTCATGATAGAAGTCGAGTTGAAGGTAAAGAATGCTCAGAATCAGATATCACATAGGAAAAACTGCAGCCACTTGATCACAATGTGGTTAATGATACTACGTGTGGAAGTGAGCTCTCTGCTTTTTAATTATGCTCTATTTATTTTGTTATCTGAACCTATTTTATGATTTCACCGCCAATTTTTCTTAACAAAATGTGTTGGTTGATTTTGATGATGCAAATTAGAAGTTTAAGTAATAACTAGGATCTATTTCTTATTTTTGGATTCTGTGAAACACACTTTGGTAAAAGTTAGACATGCTTTTAAGAGACTGACCATTTATTGGAACTGTGAAAGAGATCCCAACCACCTTGTTCCATTCATTCCTGTTCTTGATGAGGTTTTTAGGAAACTATTGTGCTAGACTAGTCTGATGTCTGCCTATTGAGAACAACTAGGCTAACCTAATAACTTTTGTCTACTTAAATGGATAGACTTCTCCACATAAGATTATTAATCATTTATTACAATCAGGAATTTGCCCCCTTGGTCTTATGATCCAAATCTTCATTTGTTAGTTTGTCTAGCATCTGTTTGATTTCAGAATTTTTAGTACGATGCTTTAATAAACTAACCTCTCCTTCTTATGTTTGACAGTTATATCTCTGGATATGAGAACCGTTTTCAGAATTTTATCAGAAATTTGCGTGAAATTGGAGATGAGGTGAATACTTCTAGTCCAAATCTATCCTGAAATTATTTATTTTACTGGTATATTGATGGGTTGTATGAGTATTTATTTCAAAACATAGTGGTCAAATGGTAAAAAATTGAGCTTATTCTAGTCTTTCAACCCAAGGAAAAATGAATATGTTCAATGATCAAATCCAATGAAATCCTTCATCATGTTTGTTACAGGTAATTGTTGTAACAAATCATCAAGGTGTGCCTCAAGAGTTTCACGGTGCAAAAATTACTAGTCTATATAATCAATCAGGTCTGAAATACTAGTCTATAACCTATTCCAATCCACCTGCTACTTAAGTTGTAATCTCATTGATATACAATATAAATTATCTAGTATACTAATCCAAACATGATGTGTACCACAGATAATACCTGGTTACATTAGACTAGTTTATCAATTTGTATTGTTACGTTTGAATTATATTTTTGGGTTACTATTGCTTTTGAGATTATTTCTTAGACTTAGTGTTATATCGTTCTAATTTGATATTTCTATCATATGATTTGCTACTTTATTATGTATTAGTTCTTAATTGAGTGTTCTTGTGAGTTACCAAAAATCTATGGTACCAAACAGAATTAGCCAAGTACAGTGTAGGAAGTCATCTCCTCTAATTGATCTTTTAATTAGCAGATCTTCAAACTGAAGAATTTCCTATTATCTGAAGTTAATTGAGAAAATCCAGACACTATTGCGTAATATTAGTTACTCTGCAGTAAGAATTGACTTCAGGTTTATTTATATGAAACATATTAAAATACATACATTTGAAATCTTAGAGATAAAGAATATATCTCATAGAAAAGTTCTCTGTTATTTCATTCTTTTGCTTCATTCTCACGGTTTCTAATTTATTTGCCAGCTTTTCGTGCCCATTGTACAACAATGTTCCTCTTTCACTGGCACTTAGCCCAAGAATAATTTCAGAAGTTGCAAAGTTCAAGCCAGATATTATCCATGCATCTTCACCAGGAATCATGGTTAATTTTACCTTCGAAAATCTATGTTTGAAGGCTTCGATACCTTTGCATATATTCTATTAAAACCTTGTGGTATTTCAGGTATTTGGTGCTTTGACAATTGCCAAGATGCTCTGTGTCCCTATAATAATGTCGTACCATACTCATATTCCAAAGTAAGTGACAATATGAAGTACATTCAATGAAAATAATGTGAATAACAAGTCCAACACTTTAATCAAAACTTACATGATAATAATTATCACTTCTTTTTCAGTGCTTGTGAACTTTCATATCTTTCCTTAATTTTAGCCTGTTTCTAATGAAGTATATCTACAATTATACATTCTAGGCTCAAATACATACCGAGGTATACATGGGGCTGGTTCGTGGAGCCAATGTGGATGGTAATAAGGTGGTTGGGAACTCTTTAAGCAACTTTCACCTACGAGTCTTTCATGTTAATCGCCTTGCCCTTTCTCATTGCGTAAGTGTTTTTGCCTTCCTTTACTATTTGGCAAAGTCTATACTGCTGCTTATGTTTGACTGTGAACCAATTTGACCATTGATAGTCAATTTCCGATTCGCTTGTAAAAAAAAACCTGGACTTCTTTTGAAGCATTTTGATAGTCAATTACTTAAATTCATATTCTTTTTCATATTGTAATGCCTGTAACAGTGAAAATGATTCATATTGGGATAAAGCTGTAACTGTGAATAATCTTAGCTTTGTTTCTTTGAAGGCTACTTCGAAAGAGCAAGAATGAATTTGTGCCAGAGAACAAGGATGATGGTGATTGAGATGAGGACGAAGAGGATGATGATGAACAAGATGGCGAAGACCAGGAAGAGGACGATGGGGCTGAAGGTGATCCTTCTTAGGATGAAAACGCTGAGGGAATGTGTAATATGTTGCAAGAAGAATATTTGTGTTAGTTACTTTTGGTTATTTGTAAATATTGAGGTGATTAAATATATTGGTGTTTTTCTATTTGTGATTTGTTTGGTGAATTTATAATATTATGATAATTTTGTATTCTTGCTCGATCATAATTGACAAACAACATAAAAAAATAAGTGTTATTACAACAGTTTTAAATTCAATGACATCGGTTTGGAAGCGTTGTCGTTAAGTGATATTACATCGGTCGAAAACCGTTGTTAAAATTGATGTTAAACATATATTACATCGGTTTTACACCGTTGCAAAACCGATGTCGTTGTGATATTACATCGGTCGAAAACCGTTGTTAAAATTGATGTTAAACATATATTACATCGGTTTTACACCGTTGCAAAATCGATGTCGTTGAGTGATATTACATCGGTTTTACATCGGTTACAAACTGATGTCGTTGAGTTGTATTACATCGGTTACAAACCGATGTCTAAAATGTCAGACCTTTTACAACGCCTTCATAGACATCAGTCGATTTTCTCATAGACATCGGTTTTCCACCGATGTCTATGACTATTTTTGTTGTAGTGAAGGTGAAAGCTAATTTATAAATTATAGATTTTTTTATAACAATTTGGGAGTTACAAATACGTGCTACTATTTTAAAGTCAAAAATTCAAAAACATATGATTTTCTCAAAATTTGACTTGCAATTTGATAGGAAATGAGCTTGTGCCCATTTTGTGGATCAAGTTTTAGGGCGCAAAACTGAAATCAACTTGCACCCATAAATTCATGATTTTTAACATTTTTGGAAGACTCTCGAAAATAATGAATAAAAAATTACAATTTCTCAGATTTTGATCGCAAACTAATTAATTTGCAAAACTAATTTGCATCCATTCTATAATAATACACTAATATTAAATTCCAAGGCACAAGTTTCTTGTGATCGACCCATAACTTCAAGGTTATTATCATTTTTGGATCCACATGTGACATAAAAGTGGGCATTGTAACAACTTCTAACATGGGTCTATGACACCAAAAATATTTTAAAAACCTTCAATCTATAATGTGTCCTTGGAACTTGGCATTATATATGGTGGTATTGTATGGCAACAAACTTTGAGATTTTTTGAGATTCTTAACAGGAGTTTGTCTCAATGCCGTACTGTTTTGACACATGAGTAAATGTTTTATAAATGATCATATCTAGCTAGGTGGAATAAGAATGGCATTTTTTTTTTTCTAAATCAGCAGTGAGAGAAGCACGTTTTAATGCAGATTCACAAGATTCTTGCTTCGCTACTTCCTTACAACGTACCTCCAAGTTGTCACATGACCACGGATTCATTGATTCATGCCAAGGAGAAATAATTACGTGGGCCATCTGTTAAACTTGACCATATGCAGTGCTAAACTTGACCATGTGCAGTGCTAAACTTGAGGGCCTTTAATTCCCTCTATAAAACCCATCATCACCTTAATGCAATATTATACTGCACGACATTTTTTCTCCTTTTTTTTTATAGTAGATATGGCTACATATAGGCCTTCAAATTACGAGAATGATCAGGTATATATTATCATCTGCAACTTCATTTCTTTTTGCTTGTTTTGGCCCTCAATTAGCTGCTCTCGAATGAGTGTTAAGCATGTATTTTTAGATTGCAAAGAGCTAGGAGAAGCACTGCATATTACTGCTATTCTAATATTGAATAAATTAGATGAGATACGCTGCTGGGCATGTCTACGTATGCAAACTAAACTAAATTTGTTTGTTTAATTTCAGAGAGAAATGGTTTAATCTTTTTCCAGTTTTTCTTTTGGCCAAACAAATAAAGCAAAAATATCATCGTAAAAGAAAATTTCTATCTACTTAATTACTTCTTTTTGATTTTTTCTTCTATCTAATTAGAAAACAATGTTAGTTTTGTTAATGTGTTGTTTGTTGCTT
The DNA here is from genome assembly GCF_044706935.1 of Curcuma longa. NCBI lineage: Eukaryota > Viridiplantae > Streptophyta > Magnoliopsida > Zingiberales > Zingiberaceae > Curcuma > Curcuma longa. Next base: position 1,687,990 of record NC_133881.1, on the reverse strand, counting down.
AGCAAATATGAATTAACAAGGGTTTAAACAACAGTAAGTTAGTTTTGTGGAATTGTGTTTTGAGCAAAATATATCCTCCACTTTCAAGGCTTGAAGAATTTATTAAAATAATATAAATATGTTTATTTTGGTGTAATTTTTCAAATAAAATAATATAAATTAATATAATAAAAATAAATATTGTGACGAATATGTTCCACCAACTTTGCAAATCTATAACATAAATGGATTGTCCTTTGTGTTCTAGCTAACTTTGCAAATTTGACCCATTATAAAGTGATTGTCTTTTGTATAGTATCTCTAATAGCAACAATAATTAGATTTATCGTATGTGTGTGTATAAGAGAAAAAGAAGTCATAGATATTATATCTATATATTGAAATCAATAGTTCTCAAGTTATTACATATACAAGTATAAGAAAATTAGCAATAAATTAAAGGATTAATTCCCTTGAATATTTTAAAATTATTTCAAATTTCTGACCTTTTGTTTTTACTTCTTGCAAGGTTTTGGTGGAAGGAACCTCCCATGTAAAGACAATGCTACTAAATAGGCCTCTGAAATTCAACGCCCTCAACTATCAAATGGTTCATTCATCCCTTATTCTCAATTATACATTCCATTTAAAAATTACAATATTTTTGAATTTCTATCAGTCACATGCAATTATTAATGCTTTAAAATTAAGTCAGATAAATAAATATTCCATTGTTTTTTTCTTTTTTCTTTTAATTTGTTATTCATGTTAATTTAGGTTTCTGATTTCTTTTTTTAAAAAATCTTATTTTCAAGGTTTTGCAACTATCCAAGAAGTTCCAAAAATTAGAAAATGATCCTACTGTTGGGTTGGTAATTGTAAAGGTAAATGCAATCATTGCCTTCTGTGAACTTTCGACTCCTGTAATGAAAAAATACTATTATTCTTCAGGTCAAATTCACTATATATGAGTGTCTAATTAATTTTTTAATATTTCACCATGGATTAAAGGCAAATGGAAGAGCATTTTGTGCTGGAGGAGATGTTATTGAATATTATCGTTGTTCGCTTTCAGGTATTATTCAACTTGGTTATATTTATCTAGAAGCTACTTTATTATTCATTTTTTATCTGAAATTTAATAAGAGCAACTATTTGTTAACTTAAATATGAGAAGGTGAGTAGCCACTGGCATCACAAATGTATCAAAAGCAACTCTCCTTAGACTACCTAGTGGCAACATACACTAAGCCCCTGGTCAGTCAATCATATCATATATAACAATAGAATTACGTACTGAAACATAATCTTCAAATATGTTTTGTAACATATTGAGTTGACCAAATTTCTACGGGAAGGTTTTCCTTATCAATGGAACAGTGATGGGAGGTGGTGTTGGACTTTCTATGAACGTAAGATACTGAGTCGTTACTGAAAATACAGTATGATCAGTTGGGCATTTATGCTAATTAACATTTGTGGTTGAGAACAGGTGCTTCATATTTGCTTTTAGGTTTTTGCAATGCCAGAAGCAGGTATAGGGCATTATCCAGATGTTGGAGCATCTTATTTTCTTTCCCGACTTCCAGGCTTCTTTGGTTAGATCACTTAGTCGACAAGTCTATGATTACATATGCTTTGTGATTATATTGAAAATATATTATGATTTTGGGACTTTGTGATTGATAATTTTAGGGGAATATCTTGGCCTTACTGGTGCAAGACTGGATGGTGCTGAGATGGTAGCATGTGGACTTGCCACTCACTTTATTCCTTCAAAAGTATTCTATCTTGTTTTACCAAAAAATCATAATCTATTTTAAACATCATTGTTCTTACATATATACTATTATTTCTAACCAATGAGTAGAATTTACTTTTGTTGGAGAAATCATTGCATGAGGTGGATCTTGCTGAACCAAATACAATCCAGGGAATTATTAGCAAATATACTCTGCAAGTGCCATTGAAAGAAGACAGTGTTCTTCATAGGTGAACCATCCATCAATACGTGCACATTTTCTCTTTAATTCCCACATAATATATATATACACACACACACTCAATGTCATTCTATTCATATCATTTTGTAGGCTCGACCTCATCGACCACTTTTTCTCAAAACAAACAGTAGAAGAAATCTTATCTTCTTTGGTAATTAAGGATACCACACGTGTATTTATTTATGCATGTATGTGTATATGTTTGTATACCTTGTTAATTGAGTCATAATTTAAATCAATATATGTATTCATTACTTATCCCATTTATATATGATTGTTTAGGAACATGAAAATGCAACTTTGAAACAAGAGTGGATTACTAATTAAGTCGATAAGATCAATGAAGGCAGCGTCACCAATAAATCTTAAGATCTTCCTTATGTCGGTAAATTATCTATTATCTTTCTTTTTAAGAGTTTATTTACTTGGATGAAAATAAGAGAGAAAAGGGCAAGTGATATAAAAGATACATATAAATTATATATGTAATTGGATATCTCTTATCTTAATTCATAGATTAGGAAAGGTCGATTTGAACCACCTGAAGAGTGCCTAACTCGAGATAGTAGAATAACTACTCATGCTCTTCGAACAGTTGCGAACGACTTCCTTGTGGTATTCCCTAATTTACCTTTACTTGGATAGAGTCTCATTTTAAAAAAAAAAAAAGTGTTGATATATATATTGTTGAATGTAGGGTGTTAGGGCAACACTATTGGAGAAAAATTACAAACCCAAGGTGATATATATACATACACAAGTTGTACCAAATTTCTTCTAAATAACTTTCACATATATTTTTGTTTTTTTTCATATTAATTTCTTATATCATTTTGTTATCCTACTTGACAGTGGAAGCCTTCGAAATTGGAATTGGTCAGGAATGATATGGTGGATATATATCTGACAAAGATGCCTGAGAATGAACTAAAACTTCCTCCTAGAGATATGCGTGAGAAGGCACCCAGAGCTAAACTCTAATGCCTCGTTTACTTGAAGAGAAACAGAAGGAATGAAAATATATAAGCAAGTAAATGACAGTTAGTTTTTATCTGTATTGTTATCGTTTGAATAAAATGTGCAATGGTGGAAAAATGACTGTTATCTCAAGTGGTAGACATTCAAATAACTTGAAAGAATCCATTCATAATGTCCTAAATGAGACCCAAAAAATAATATTAATAAACACTTGACTAGTGAGAAACATTGTACTCCTTCCCATATCAACTAAAGCTTTTGAGAAAGGAAGAGAATTTTGAGCAGCTAGAACTGGAATTCTTCAGAAGTTGCACAAGCATATATAGTTATCGACGGACTTACTGGGAAAAATAAAATGGAAAAAAAAAGATAACGATGCAAGTATGAAAAACTAACACTTGAAAGATCTTCACAAGTTGCAGGCGGCATCGATCGAGATGATAACAATGTCTCTGGATTCAAGTTTAGTTTTAATTTTGTCATCATTTCTGATTCAATTTATTTTGTATGCTATAAACTAAATGAGAATCATTTGGAATTCATACTGTAATGTAGAATTTCAATGCATGTTTAGATTCATGATAATAAAAATCCTATCATGATCATGTCTAGATGGAATAAGAATGATTTTATAAGACATTGAACACTGTCCCTAGCTATTCCAACCACTAGAGGCCTCTTGGTCTCACCATATCGACCGTACACGTTATTCATTTCGGTTAATGTAAGAAGAAGATTGATTAATTCAACCAGATGATAATTGATTAGGTCTAAACCTAACCTTTTAATTAGGTTCCTGATTAGACTCAAGATCATGTGCAGTGCTAAACTTGAGGGTCCCTCTATAAACTCATCATCACCTTTACTAAGACAATATAACACTGAACGCCTTTTCTTTTTTCTCCTTTGCTTTTTGAGTAGATATGGCTTCAAACAGGCATTCAAATTACGAGGATGGTCAGGTATATATATATATATATATATCTGCAACTTCATTTCTTTTTGCTTGTTTTGGTCCTCAATTAGCTGCTAGAATGAGTGTTAAGCATGTCTTTTTAGAATGTAGCAAAATTCAATTGCAGCAAGGAGCTAGTAGAGCACTGTATATTAGTGCTACAGTGCTAATACTACATAAATTTGATGAGATACAATACAAACTAAACTAAATTTGTTTGTTTAGTTACCAGCTTTTCTTTTGGACAAAGAAATAAAGGATTGTGCTTTGGTCAAAACTTATTCTCCACTTTCAAGGCTTAAAAAATTTATAAAAACAATATAAAAATGTTTATTTTATGTAATTTTTAAATAAAATAATATAAAAATTAGAAAATAATATAAAATTATAAAAACAATATTAATATGTTTATTTGATAAAAAAATATTATGACGAATATGATCTTCTTAACTTTTCTAATCTGACCCACTTTAAAGTGATTAGATTCTTTATCATACATAATATATATATATATATATTTTTTTTTCAAAGAGAAAAAGAAGTTATTAGATATTATATCTATTGAAATCAATAGCTCTCAAGTTATTACATATACAAGATAAGGAAATTGGCAATAAATTAAAGGATTAATTTAATTGCCTTGATTATTATTGAATATTAAGGTTTTGGTGGAAGCAAACTCTCATGTAAAGAAAGTGATACTAAATAGGCCTCTAAAATCGAATGCCCTCGACTATACAATAGTTCATTCGTCCATAGTCTAAATTATATAGGCCATTTAAAGATTACATTATTTTTGATAAATTTTATATGTCATTACTAATTGCATTATTAATGCCTTAAAACTAAGCCAGACCAACCAATTGAACGTTACAGTTTCAAACATTTAAAAGCATTCCATTTAAGTTATCCAAGAGTTAGTGCATGCCTATAGGTACAACTCCAAAGACCCTTAATTACATAAGTATCAAACCTTTTTCACGAAAAATTTTACCTTTTTATTTTATATAACAATAACAATAAAAGTATATACTAAAACAATAATCTTCAAATATGTTTTGTAACATATCAAGTTGAGCAAATTTCTACTTGAAGGTTTTCCTAATCAATGGGGCAGTGATGGGAGGTGGTGCTGAACTTTCTATATATGAACTCAAGATAGCGAGTCATTACCAAAAATAAGGTATGATCAGTTAGGCATTATTTATGCCTAATATATGCCTTTAGCTTTTTGCAATGCTAGAAGCAGTTATAGGGCATTAGCCAGATGTCTTATTTTTTTTCCAGGCTTTCAGATTTCTTTGGTTATCAGTTAGTTGACAACTCTATGATTACATATATATGCTTTGTGATTATATTGAAAATATATTATGATTTTTGGACTTTGTGATCATTCATTTAAGTGAATATCTCGACCTTACTAGTTCAAGACTTGATGGTGCCGAGATATATAATATATAGCATGTGAACTTGCCACTCACTTTGTTTTCCTTCAAAAGTATTGGTTGATTCCATAACAATCACTTCCAAATGTGCCATAAAAATTGACATTGTAACAACTTGTAACAGTTGTCTATGACAGTACTACAAATATTTTAAAAACCTTCAATCTATAATGTGTTAAATTTCTAGGTTTGCTACTTCCTTATTATCGATTGCTTATTCTCCACAACTACCATTATTAATATGACTCACATCCTCGTCTATCCAACAATTAACCTTCCCCCAAGTTTTGGCACACGTATTAAACATACATTTAAGGCAATGAAAGAATATGCAAGGAGAAGTAATTAATTAGGACAGATGTAAATCTCCTGATTAGAATTAAGCCCATGTGCAGTGCTAAATTTGAGGGCCTTTAATTCCCTCTATAAAACTCATCGTCACCTTTACTAACACAATATACAAACTGCTCGTCTTTTTTTTTTCTTCTTTGTTTTTTGATAGATATGGCTCCAAATGGACCTTCGAATTGCGAGGATAATAAGGTATATTTATATTGTTATCTGCAACGTCTTGTTTTGGCCCTCAATTAGCTGCTAGAATGAGTGTTAAGCATGTTTTTTTTATATTGCAAGGAGTTAGGAGAACTACTGTACATTATTGTTGTTCTACTATTGCATATATTAGATGAGATACACTGCTAGACGTACATGCCTACACAAAATAAACTAAATTTATTCGTTTAATTTCAGAGAGATATAGTTTAACATTTTTTCCAGCTTGGCCAAAGAAATAAAGGAACAATATAATTGCAAAATAATAAATCTATCTACTTACTTCTTTTTGAATTTTTCTTGTCTTAGAAAGCAATATGTTAGTTTAGTTATAGTTTTTTTTTTGTTTCTTAGCAAATATGAATTAACAAGGTTTCAACAACAGTATATATGTTAGTTTTGTTGAATTGTATTTTGAGCAAAACATATTCTTCATTTTTGAGGATTAAAATTTTATAAAAATAATATAAATATGTTTGTTTTAATTTGGTGTAATTTTTCCAACAATTTGATTCTTCATAGTACATAATATATATTTTTTTTCAAAGAGAAAAAGAAGTCATCAAATATTATATCTACTAAAATCAATAGCTCTCAAGTTATTACATATACAAGTATAAGGAAATTAGCAATGAATTAAAGGATTAATTCCCTTGATTATTATTGAATATTTTAAATTTCTAACCTTTTGTTTCTACTTCTTGCAAGGTGTTGGTGGAAGCAAACTCTCATGTAAAGACAGTGATATTAAATAGGCCTTTAAAATTAAACGTCCTGGACCCTCAAATGGTTTGTTCATCCTTAATTTCAATTATACAATGATATTAAATAGGCCTTTAAAATTAAACGTCCTCTAGTATCAGATGGTTCGTTCATCTTTAGTCTCAATTATACATGCCATTATTAATTGCATTATTAATTAAGCCAGACAAATCAATTAAAGGTTTGATAAAACATTTAAAAGCATTCTATTTATAAGTTGCCCAAGAGTTGTAGTACCTATAGTTTCTAGAACTCCAAACACCGTTACATAAATATCAAACCATTTACGTACGGCTAAAATACTGGTAATAAATTAAATATTCCATTGTTATTTTTCTTTTTTGCTTTTAATTTGTGATTCATGTTACATTAGGTTTCTTATTTCTTTTTTTAAAATCTTGATTTCAAGGTTTTGCAACTATCCGAGGAGTTCCAGAAATTAGAAAATGATCCTGCTGTTGGGTTGGTAATTGTAAAGGTAAATGCAATCATTGCCTTTTGTGAACTTTCAACTCCTGTTATGAAAAAAAATACTATTGTTCTCCAAGTCAAATTCACTATATATGAGTGTCTAATTTTTTAATATTTCACCATGGATTGAAGGCAAATGGAAGAGCATTTTGTGTTGGAGGAGATGTTCTTGAATACTATCAATTATCGGTTTTAGGTATTATTCAACCTGGCTATATTTATCTGGAAGCTATTGTGATACTGTATTATACATTTTTTATCAAAAATTTAATAAGAACAACTAATTGTTAACTTAAATATGAGAAGGTGAGTGGCCACTAGCAGCTCAAATATATCAAGAGCAACTCACCTTGGACTACCTAGTGGCAACATACACTAAACCCCTGGTCAGTCGATCATATCATATATAATAATAAAATTACTGAAACAATAATCTCCAAATATGTTTTGTAATATATCAAGTTGATCAAATTTCTACGTACGGGAAGGTTTTCCTTATCAATGGGGCAGTGATGGGAGGTGGTGCTGGACTTTCTATGAACGCAAGATATCGAGTCGTTACTGAAAATGCGGTATGATCAGTGGAGCATTTATGCTAACATTTGTGGTTGTGAACAGGTGCTTTGTATTTGCTTGTAGGTTTTTGCAATGCCAGAAGCAGTCCTAGGGCATTATCCAGATGTTGGAGCATCTTATTTTCTTTCCCGTCTTCCAGGCTTCTTTGGTTATAACTTAGTTGCCAACTCTATGATTACATATGCTTTGTGATTATATTAAAAATAGATTATGATTTTGGACTTTGTGATTGTTCATTTTAGGAGAATATCTTGGCCTTACTGGTGCAAGACTAAATGGTGCTGAGATGGTAGCATGTGGACTTGCCACTCACTTTGTTCCTTCAAAAGTATCCTATCTTGTTTTACCAAAAGAATACGTAGCTAGAAATTAGATTTGTTTTTTTTTCTTCTTTTTAACAAAAATCAGAATCTACTTTGAACATCATTTGTTCTAACACTAATATTTCTAACCAATGAGTAGAATTTACTTTTGTTGGAGAAATCATTGCATGAGGTGGATATTGCTGAACCAAACACAATCCAGGGAATTATTAACAAATATACTCAGCAAGTGCCATTGAAAGAAGACAGTGTTCTTCATAGGTGAATCACACATCACTATATGCACATTTTCTCTTTCCCACATAATATATATATATATACACACACTCACGTACTCAATATCTTTCTATTCATATCATTTTGTAGGCTTAACCTCCTCGACCACTTTTTCTCAAAACAAAAAGCAGAACAAATCTTATCTTCTTTGGTAAGGATAAAACACAACACATGTATTTATTTATGCATGTATATGTATATGTATATGTTTGTATAGCTTGTTAATTGAGTCGCAATTTAAATCAAGATACGTATTCATTACTTATCCCATTTATATATGATTGTTTAGGAACAGGAAAATGCAACTTTGAAACAAGAGTGGATTACTAAGTCAATAAGATCAATGAAGGCAGCATCACCAATATATCTTAAGATCTTCCTTATGTCGGTAAATTACATATCTATTATCTTTCTTTTCTTTCCTTTTGAGAGTGTATTTACTTGGATGATGATATAAAGAGAGAAAAGGACATGTGATTTAAAACATAGATATAAATAATGAAATTTCATCTCTCATCCTAATTCAAAGATTAGGAAGGGTCGATTGGAATCATTAGAAGAGTGCCTAATCCGAGACAGTAGAATATTTGCGCATACTGTTCGACGAGTGTCGAACGACGCACATGAGGTATTCACTAATTTATCTTTTACTTGGATAGAGTTTATTTCTCTTTTCTCATTTTTTAAAAAAGTGTTGATATATATATTAATTGAATGTAGGGAATTAGGGCAACACTATTGGAGAAAAATTATAAACCAAAGGTGATATATATACATACACAAGTTGTATCAAAATTCTTCTAATTAAATAACTTTCACATATATATATATTATTTTTTTATTTTTAAATTTCTTCCACCATTTTGTTATCATACTTGACATGCAGTGGAAGCCTTCGAAATTGGAATTGGTCAGCAATGATATGGTGGAGATATATCTGACAAAGATCCCTGAGAATGAAGGCTGGAAAGAACTAAAACTTCCTCCTAGAGACATGCGTAAGAAGGCACCCAGGGCTAAACTCTAATGTCTCGTTTACTTAAAGAGAAATAAAAGGGGATGGAAAAAAGCATGAAAACGACGACAATTAATTAATTTCTATTTTTATTGTTATCTTTTGAATAAAATGTGCAATGGCAAACAATGTCGACGGTTATTCATTTATCTGCACAAAGGGTTCAGAAAGAGCACCAAACTAAAGGCCCCAACGCTTAATTATATTTCAGTAGATGCATGAGGTCATTAATATAGACGACGTGCGTAATCAGATGTTCTAAGAGCTCATAAATGTATGCAGCATTACAACTCAATTAGTTTTGTACGTATAGAGCTAACAACTAAGTAAATTAAACGTGTAGGCCTTAGATCATTATTCCGCATGTGTTTTTTATAGACAAATATAGGCTAGCTGTTTCATTAAAATCAGTTGACTAGATCTATATGGTGCAGGTGTTATTGTTCAGTGAGAGCAAGTTTTAATTATCTTGTTTTGGTTTAGGATGTTAGGTGTCGCCCTGTCTTCCTTGGGATTTAAATTAAATGCCCCCATAGTTAATGATCATGCCAGTGTCGTGAAAACTTTTAACTTTCTTCCCCACTCGGTGCAGCTCGTCTCTTTGCTGTGATTTATATATTTGTTTATTTATCTTCCTTCTCTAATCCAGTGCCCTAACATGCATGGTCCCTTGTTGTCATTAACGTCTGCTATTGCCACCCGGCCGCTGTCTCCTGGCTCTTCGGCCGCCAGGCCGTTGCCGCCCAAACTCGATTTCGCCAAGTCTCCATCTCCTCTTCGATCTCTCCCTCGGTTAGTCTGAGCAAAGTGATCCATGTTGCTACCTTCTCAACAAATATTATTGTCGCTCGACGTTGCAACCTTTAATTTGATTTGTTGTTCTTTATAGAGAATGGCCACACCTCTTGTATTGTTACCCGGCCGCTCACTTGCTACCAGGATTCATAAACTCTAGTACTTAACTTGAAGGTCTAGAGTTCGAATCCTGAGAAGGCAAAAATCCACTGACCAGGGGTGGAAAGACCTAGTGAGTAACGGCACGGCCGAGGGTCGTCGGTTGACGACATAAGGGGCCGCCAGTTGGGCCGCCAGTTAGGCCGCCCAAGGGGCCGGGTCGTTACAATAAAAAGGCACCTTTTTATTGTAACGACCCGGCCCCTTGGGCGGCCCAACTGGCGACCCGTTATGTCGTCAACCGACGACCCTCAGCCGTACCGTTACTCACTAGGTCTTTCCATGTAACACCCGTATTTTTCCCCCCTTAAGATTTTTGGTTAGATTTAGAATATTTCGTAAAGAGATAGGGGTTAATTATTAGATTTAATAATTAAGCATTAAAGGCTAAATAGTTAATTGGGTTGAGCTCATTTGGGGTAAATGATTTATTCCATTAAGTTAATCAATCAATTAGGAATTTATTTAGATTAATGAGTAGGAACTAGAGTTAGATTAAGATTTTGATAAAATAAAATTGATAAAAAGATTAGTCTCGCGAAGACGAATCAACCAAAATTGATTTGGGTCTAATCGAAGGTCGTTTGGTCAGTGAACCAAGCGAAACAAGATTGAACCAAGGTTCACCACCGGTTCAAAGATTGGATTTTAAACCGGTTTAATCCAATACTGTTCATCGGTTTAATCAAATCCTGTTCCCCTCAAAATACCGACGTTTTCCTCTGTTTCGCACGCGCTCCGTCTTCCTCGCAACTGACCGCGTCCGACGGTGAGAAAAGTTCGGCGGCCGAGCTATAAGAAGAGGAGGAACGCAGGAAACCCGACACGACTTCCTTCTTCCTCCACCACCGTTTCAGCCGTAACCCTAGTCGAGCTCCCCCTTCGCCGAAAGCCGCCGCTCCCTGTTCTGTTTTCTCCGACAGCCGCGAACGCCACGGTCTGCCGCCCTATCACCGCACCCTTTGACGTCTGCTTGCGTGGAGAAGTTCTGCAGCCTCTGCACCCTCAGCCGCCGCCTTCGTCTGCTGCATCAGGGCAAACCCGAAATCAGTGCCGCCCCTCTGTTTTCCTTCATCCCCTGCTCAACGCCGCCGTGGGCCAGCTGCCGCCGCTCGCTCGGCTGTGACCGGACGGACCAGCGCCGCCGCTCACCTGCGACTGACGACGCCAGCACCGCTGACCGTCGATCGCCGCTTGCCATTGCCGATCGAACGCCGCCACCGAGCGGGTAAACAGTAGAGTTAATTAAAGTTGATTAATGATTAATTTAATTGGTTAATTAATTAATTAATTAAGGTTTGTTGATTAAATTAGTATAGTTAGATTATTAATCTGATATTAATCAGATAATTTGTTAATTATTAGTAAGTTAATAATTAATTGGTTAATTAGTTAATTGTTGATCGATTTCTTAATCAGTTAATAAGTAAATTAGTAATTAATTTAATAGTTAGTATTTGATTAATCGAAGAAGCATATGGTTGATTAATCCAATTAAAAAGGTTGATTGGGTTTAACTAATTAATTGATTTAATTGGGATTAGGTTATGATTAAGTTAAATGCAGATAAGATATAAGATTGGATTGGGGTTTATTCTAGAATATGTTATTTAGAGGATGTTTGGTTGTAGGAATTTGACTCGTGGATCTGGTAGTATTTAGAGGTTCGATTCATCAATAAGGTAAGTACATCTCTCACCTGCAGTATGAGTAGTTCCGTTGTTTTCCGTATTTTTCCATAAACATGATTTTGTTAAAGTATATGCATGATTTTGTTAAAGCATATGTAAATAGTAGAATTGCATGATATAAGAAGTAAGATATTGTAATATGAAAGAAAGTACTTTATTTTGATGTTGACAAGTATCGGACCGTGAGGTGTCCAAGGGATGGGCTCCATAAGTTGCCCCTAGGCCGCGAGGTGCCTAGTACGCTCTAATCGGCTTCGGTGGCTAGCTAGCTACCCCGGACCGGTTAGGGATGCGCGCATTGGTACTTTGTCAGGGCCCAAATAATGAATGTTTAATATGTTTAATTATTATGAAATAGTATGTTTTGAAAATCCCCTCACATGTTTAGATATGAACATTCATGTTGCATAAATCAGTTATTACGAAATTTTCTATGGTTTTTGTGAGTTAGATGATGTACTTACTAAGCGTTGCTTATAGTTTGCATTCCTCATATTGTAGATAAATGAAAGGAAAAGTTATAGGAAAGAGGAGGCAGCTGGAGAAGTGTTTGATGTGTGGTGTCGGCGGAACCGCGGAATAAGATCAAGAATTATATAAATGTTTATTTTATGTCCAAGAATTTATATTTATTTCTTTTTGCTTCCGCATGCTAAACAGAAAAAGAAAAGTTTATTTGAGTTATTTTATTTAATGAGTAAAAGATAAGGAAAGTTTAAGTACGTAACGTCTCCCTATTAGTATAAGAGAGAGGGGAGGCATTACATTCCACCACTGGCCAGGGGTGGAAAGACCTAGTGAGTAACGGTACGACTGAGGGTCGTCGGTTGACGACATAAGGGGCCGCCAGTTGGGCCGCCAATTGGGCCGCCCAAGGGGCCGCCAGTTGGGCCGCCCAAGGGGCCGCCAGTTGGGCTGCCCAAGGGGCCGAGGGGCCGGGTCGTTACAGTGGTAGCCCTATCTTTTCTGCCTTTGTTGTTCTTAATTTGCTGCCATGGTCGAATTAATTAAATTGTTGGTCGAAATGACTTTCTCTTCCTCTCCTCCAAGGATGCATGCCTACGAGGGTTGGAGATGGTTGTCGACCTGTACATTCTTTTTTCATAAATTCTGATTTTCTTTTCATAAGGATCTAAGTTTAGGACACTGATATTAAAATTAATAAGATATATAGATAATGGATATGACATTTATTCTTCGAGGTGTGGCTCCGCTTTAGCTCCGTGCTAAGGAATTTCTGATCCTGAAATAAATAAATAAAATGAATTATTTCTACTATAGAACATTTGTTCCGTGTTTTAAAAAAGGGCCTTTGGATCTTTTCTAGAATGTGTAAACTTGGATAGTTATATATAAGATAATTTTTCTCATTAATGGATTATAAATTGTTCATCCTGTTTTATATGAGATATATTTAAATAAATAATTGTGGATCTTCATCCTATATATATAGGTATATATACATTAGCATGACCAAATAGGGACCGCCTCCCTCGGATTTTTTTTAATTAACCTTTTATATATATATATATATATATATATATATATATATATATATATATATATTATTTATTATTATTAAAATATATTTGATTTATATCCATGGTCTCCCCCATTTCTTTCTTAAAATAGTATCTCAAACTCTAACCGTCACTTTGACAGATTGGTTCACCATCATTCGTTGTTGAAAAATTAAAATTGAACACATATTTGGAAAGCACTCAACCTAAGTTATTCATTGATATCACTTTTATGAAAAATATTGTAACGTGGAAAGAGCCCATCGACCTTCCTCTCTCGGAGGAGTTGCGTGATGTATTTCTTATCATCGCCAGGATCTCTTATATATCATCGAAAATTATGATTTAAGGAAGCTTAATTAAGTTCTATTTCAGTACATATACTATAATTTCGGAGGTTGTGATTCTCAACGAGTGGAAATGAAACCCTAGTTCAATTTTCAATTATTTGTTCATTTTTTGGACATTTAAGGTTTAATATTTTGAGTTTTGGTTGATTAATTGAGTTGTGTTGTTTTCTTGAATAAGCATTGAAGAAAATAGCACCGGAGATCGATGGATTATTTTTTCAACTAAAATCAAAGATTGAGATCAAAATTTTTGGATTTAAGTTTGTTTTCAACTCCTTAAATTCAAAATTTAGATTTTTGAATTGTGAAAATCGACCTACACTAATATTTAGAATTTTCAAAAATTTTAACTTATATTTTTGAGTTTTTAGAGTTGAGAATTCGATTTTGAAAATGTTATGTATTATAATTATGAAATATAATTTTTGAAAATTATTGTATAGGTATGAAGTAAAATGTAAAGTTTGAGATTTTTAAGAAATTTAGTTTGAATTTGTCCCTCCTGAATTAAAATCCTAACTATGCCATTGTATATATGTGTGTGTGTTTATATATGATGTATTTCATTTTGAGTGGATTGTAGGTCGTTCATATCATGTATATAGGATACATTTTTACTAGATATATTACAGGTTGTTCGTCCTATATATATATATATATATATATATATATATATATATATATATATATATATATATATATATACACACACTATGTGTTTTGAATTGTGTGAATTATGTAGTTATGAAGTAAAATGTAAAGTTTGAGATTTTTAAGAAATTTAGTTTGGATTCGTCCCTTCTGGATTAAAATCCTAACTATGTCATTGTATATATATGATGTATTTCATTTTGAGTGGATTGTAGGTCGTTTATATCATGTATATAAGATACATTTTTAATTACTAGATAGATTGCAGGTCGTTTATCCTTTATATATATTTACGATGTGTTTTGAATTGTGTGAATTGTGGATCATTCACCCATGTGTATATGATATTATCTTTATAGGTGATTACAAGTCATTCATCCTATATGTTTATATATGATTTTTATGCACTTATAAAGGATGCATCGTGTGTGCACACACACACACACACACACATCCTCTAGGTGGATTGCAAGTCATCAACCCCATATAATGTGTATAGATCTATGTAATTCCCTGAGAAATTAAAAAGAAGGGGGTGGTAAGGGTAGAAAATTTTAGGATATTAATGATGCTAAATTGATAGAGTATGACAACCTTACTTATTTTTACATTATTCATTATTAGTGCAATCATGCCCCGGATGAGAAATTTCAATGATTAACAATTATTTAAGTTTAGGTTACTAAGGTGGATCTCACTTGTGTCGTGAGTGAAGTACTCGCTGGTCGAAAGACTGGATGTAAGGCAAGTAAAGTCCTAGAACGTCGAGGATTGAATTCTTGGCATCTATGCAGGTTAGAAATCGGATGCAAGGCAAGAAAAGTCCAAAAAGCTAAGGTCGATAATCGTATTCTTGGCAAAAGATAAAAACCTGAATAAATCGCGGGATCAGACTGAAGGGTAGATGAAGACCCGGACACAAGGAAGTTCCAAGCATACAAGTCCAGGGAACAAGAAGTTCATCTGGCATGAGGTAATTGAGAAATGAGAGTAGAGAAGTTTAGACAAACATTGGTTGTTAGAATGGCTGAAATAAGTGTATCAATCGATTGGTAGCATTTAGCAATTGATTAATACATCGTAGACTTAAAGGGGTTATGTGCTTGCAGGGTTCAGGATGAAAATCCTGAATTAGGGTTTATCAATTGATTGATAAGACGTGACAATCGATTGGTAAGTCAAACCCCTAAACCCCGAATCGGGTTTTTGCTCCATCAATCGATTGGAACAATCAATTGGGTTAAACCTAGAATTCGGAGTTTGTACTATATATTATCTTATCAATCAATTGGAATGTTGTGTTAATCGATTAGTAAATAACTCTAAGCAAACAAAGGTGCCAAATTGATTGGCCAGTTTGATTGAGAACTAACAATCAATAGATGTAATCGATTACAGTATTTGCCGAGCGAACAAAAATCCACCAAATCGATTGACCAGTTCAATTGAGCATTAGAAATCGATTAGTAGTGTTTGTTGAGCGAACAGAAGTCTGCTAAATCGATTAGTCATTTCAACTGGGCATTACAAATCGATTAGAATCTAAAAATTAAGATAATCTCAACTGTCAATCTGGAGCCATTGACCATTTGATGGATAGTCAACAGTCAACAATCCATTGATGAGTAGTACTAACCAATTGGTGGCAACAAAAAGGCAGAAAAACTATCTGATTCAAGCATGTTTAAAAGGGGGTTTTCTCCACCAATGGAACAGTAACACTTCCAACGGTTTTCTTGTTCAACCCAAGCTCAAAAGCTCTCATTTTCATCATCTTTAAGCAACTAAGAGGAAGCTGCTGTAATAGTCTTTTGTTAAAAGTGTAACCCTATTTCTTCTCTTTTTGCTGAAATTTATGTGTTTGTTGTAATGCTGCTGTAAGAAGATTTCTCCGCTTTCGAATTTGGTCCGAATTTAAAGGAGGAAATCAATGGTAGAATGCTAGGTTAGCCTTGGACATTGTCACCTCAGGGGAGACAGTGAACCCAATAAAACCACCTGCATTGACGTTGTGTGTATGCTGTGCTTGTTTCGCTTCAATGTATCCGCTATGCAAATCTCAACAACGAAGTAATTAGAGCTATTGAACCCCTTCTAACTCGTAAGATCTTAACATACATATCTCTCTAATATCTCCTTTGTATTTTTATATTTACATTTAAAGTTTTATCCTCTAGATTATTTGTTGTGATATATACAATTTTCTTCTAAGGTATCCATTGTATTTAGTTTAGGTCAGTTGCATGTTTTTGCTTTGACACGGTTAGTCGCACGATAAATGAAACTAGCTTCATGGCCGAGCATTGTTCGTACTAGATGTGACAATTCGATCGTTACCTCCGAGGTGGAAGCTAATTTATAAATTAGCTCACGTCTTATAAATTATAGATTTTTTTATAACAATTTTGGAGTTACAAATACATGTTATTATTTCCGAGGATCAAGTTTCTTGTGACCCATAAATTCAAGGTTATTAATTATCATTTTAGAGCGCAAGCTGATTTGCAATTTACGAATTTTATATTGTGAAATAGAATTATAAACGTCAAACAAAGTGAAATCTCAAAATTGACCATGATATAGAAGGAAAAAACCATTTTATAAATGGAGATGCGATTTTTGATAAGGTATCCCCAACTGTTTTGACGACGTACGTATAAGTAAACCTTTTATAAATGATCTTTTCTAGGTGGAACAAGAATTGTATTTTTTTTTCTAAATCAACAGTGTGAGAAACACGTTTTAATTATTGCAGATTTTATTTACATGTTTCTTTATCGACTTATGACTCACATGCTTGTCTATGCAACAACCTTCCTACTACGCAGTCATTTCAGTCAATGAAAGAATATGCAGGGAGAAATAATTAATTAGGCCATATGTTAAACTTCACCATCGCAGTGCTAAACTTGAGAGCCTTTAATTCCCTCTATAAAACTCATCGTCGCCTTAATTTACTGGTACAATATTATACACACTGAACATCTTTTTTTTCTCCTTTGTTTTTAGTAGATATGGCTACAAATAAGGCTTCAAATTACGAGAATGATCAGGTATATATATTATTATCTGCAACTTCATTTCTTTCTGTTTGTTTTGGCCCTCAATTAGCTGCTCGAATGAGTGTTAAGCATGTTATTTTAGATTGCAAGGAGCTAGGAGAAGCACTGCATATTACTGCTGTTCTAATATTGAATAAATTGGATGAGATACGCTGCTGGCATGTCTACGTATGCAAACTAAACTAAATTTGTTTGTTTAATTTCAGAGAGAAATGGTTTAATCTTTTTCCAGTTTTTCTTTTGGCCAAACAAATAAAGCAAAAATATCATTGTAAAAGACAATTTCTATATATCTACTTGATTACTTCTTTTGAATTTTTCTTCTGTCTTAGAAAACAATGTTAGTTTTGTTAATGTGTTTTTTTTTTGTTGCTTTGCAAATATGATTTAACAAGGGTTTAAACAACAGTATATTAGTTTTGTTGAATTGTGTTTTGAGCAAAACATATGCTACACTTTCAAGGCTGAAGAATTTATTAAAATAATATAAATATGTTTCTTTTGGTGTAAATTTTCAAATAAAATAATATAAATTAATATAATAAAAAATAAATATTATAACAAATATGCTCCATCTAACTTTGTATAAAATGATTATCCTTTGTGTTCTAGCTAACTTTGCAAATCTGACCCACTATATGTTAAGATCTTGTGAGCTAGAAATGAGGAGTTGAATAGCTCAAATCGCTTAGTCGTTAACTAGAGCAGCGAAAACTTTTCAGAGAACTCGGATGATTTTACTTGGTATCCACTTTCTTGAAGCAATTAATCCACAGATCCACTCTCAGCTCTCCACTTCCACTAAACATTTTCCTTCTCGGATAAACCCCTAAGGGAAACTTTCTTACAATAGGATTATAATAACTTGTAAAAGAAGATAGAAAACACAAAATAGAAGAAGAGAAGTTTTACAATGATCTTGAGAGTTTTGCTTCTTCTTCTTCTAGAGATTACTCCAAAAGTTTTGTCGTTGAATATCAGATGGCTTCTTCAGCACTTGAGCAAGAAATCTTTGAGCAAAATTATTTATCCATAACGGCTAATTTTTATCATTTAAATCGGCTAAACTCTTTTTGAAATCAATCGACTGATTTCTCATATCAATCGACTAATTTGATCAGCGATTAAATAATGACTTCTGAACTTTCTGAAATGATGTCTGATTTTGTCGATTTTCAAATATCAGTCAAATCGATTCATATAAGTACAGTCGACTAATATGGATAATCGAGTCATTAGTCGAATTGATTCTCTTCTGTTTGCTTCTGAAATAGAATCAGTCAACTGATATGATAAATTAGTCGAATCGATTCTTTTCTGTTTATCTTGAAATAGAATCAATCGACTAATATAATGAATCAGTCAAATTGATTATCTTCTGTTTGCTTCCAAAATAGAACCAATCGATTGATATGGTGAATCAATCGAATCAATTCTCTTTTGTTTGCTTCTAAAATAGAATTAGTTGGTTGATATTCCTTATCAGTCGAGGCGATCCTAAAATCAATCTGATTGACATGAAAATCAGTCGACTGATACGTAAAATCAAAGTTGACTAGCAGCATCAGTCGACTGATTATTCACTTTTAGTCGACTGATGTCAATATCAGTCGACTGGATATCATGATCGATCGACTAATAGAAGTTTTTTTACTGAATTCATCTGAATTACCTCTCACACATCTAATCCATGATGCATTCAATTTTTCTTCTCTTGCCAAGCATCTAGTCATCGATCTTCTTGGACTTCATACCTCACATCGGGTCTTATCACCTGTAAAGACTTTCTCTCGCTAAGAGTTTACTTCCTAATTTTCTTGGACTTCTCTTTGCCTTACATCCATCCTTCTTACCTGTAAGGAATTTCCTGCACACTTGATACATAAATGAGGTTTCTTCATACTTTGCTCTAAGTTTTACTATGTCAACTGTCAAAATTTGCTCTCAAATTATTACATATATATAAGGATAAGAAAATTAGAAATAAATTAAAGTATTAATTCCCTTGAATATTTTAAAACTATTTTAAATTTCTAACCTTTTGTTTTTACTTCTTGCAAGGTTTTGGTGGAAGGAAACTCCCATGTAAAGACAATGCTATTAAATAGGCCTCTAAAATTCAATGCCCTCAACTATCAAATGGATCGTTCATCCTTAGTCTCAATTATGCATTCCATTTAAAAATTATATTATTTTTAATTTGGATCAGTCACATGCAATTATTAATGCTTTAAAATTAAGTGAGACAAATAAATATTCTATTGTTATTTTTCTTTTTTGCTTTGAATTTGTGATTCATGTTACATTAGGTTTCTGATTTCTTTTTTTAAAAAAATATCTTGTTTTCAAGGTTTTGCAACTAATCGAGGAGTTCCAGAAATTAGAAAATGATCCTACTGTTGGGTTGGTAATTGTAAAGGTATATGCAATCATTGCCTTCTGTGAACTTTCGATTCCTGTTATGAAGAAAATATTATTGTTATCTAGGTCCAATTCATTATATATAAGTGTCTAATTTGCTAATATTTCATTATGGATTGCAGGCAAATGGAAGAGCATTTTGTGTTGGAGGAGATGTTATCGAATGCTATCATTGCTTGCTTACAGGTATTATTCAACCTGTCTATATTTATCTGGAAGCTACTTTATTATTCATTTTTTTATTTGAAATTTAATAAGGGCAACTATTTGTTAACTTAAATATGAGAAGGTGAGTGGCCATTTGCAGCACAAATGTATCGAAAGCAACTCACCTTGGACTACCTAGTGGCAACATACACTAAGCCTCTGGTTAGCCGATCATATCATAGATAACAATAGAATTACTGAAAGAATAATCTCCAAATATGTTTTGTAACATATTGAGTTGACCAAATTTCTACGCAAAGGTTTTCCTGATCAATGGAGCAGTGATGGGTGGTGGTGTTGGACTTTCTATGAACGCAAGATACCGAGTCGTTACTGAAAATACGGTATGATCAGTGGAGCATTTATGCTAACATTTGTGGTTGTGAACATGTGTTTTGTATTTGGTTTTAGGTTTTTGCAATGCCAGAAGCAGTCATAGGGCATTATCCAGATGTTGGAGCATCTTATTTTCTTTCCCGGCTTTCAAGCTTCTTTGGTTATAACTT
This sequence comes from Curcuma longa, assembly GCF_044706935.1. Taxonomy (NCBI): domain Eukaryota; kingdom Viridiplantae; phylum Streptophyta; class Magnoliopsida; order Zingiberales; family Zingiberaceae; genus Curcuma; species Curcuma longa. The sequence continues at coordinate 1,667,293 of NC_133881.1, read as the reverse complement.
AGTTGCCAACTTTATGATTACATATGCTTTGTGATTATATTGAAAATAGATCATGATTTTTGGACTTTGTGATGGTTCATTTTAGGAGAATATCTTGGCCTTACTGGTGCAAGACTGAATGGTGCTGAGATGGTAGCATGTGGACTTGCCACTCACTTTGTTCCTTCAAAAGTATTCTATCTTGTTTTACCAAAAAAGAATACGTAGCTAGAAATTAGATTTGTTTTTTTTTCTTTTAACAAAAATCAGAATCTATTTTAAACATCATTGTTCTTACATACTAATATTCTAACCAATGAGTAGAATTTACTTTGTGGAGAAATCATTGCATGAGGTGGATGTTGCTGAACCAAACACAATCCAGGGAATTATTAGCAAATGTACTCAGCAAGTGCCATTGAAAGAAGACAGTGTTCTTCATAGGTGAACCATACATCAATACATGCACATTTTCTCTTTAATTCCCACATAATATATATATACACACACAAGAGTGGATTACTAAGTCAATAAAATCAATGAAGGCAGCATCACCAATAAATCTTAAGATCTTCCTTATGTCGGTAAATTATTTATTATCTTTCTTTTCTTTCTTTTTAAGAGTTTATTTACTTGGATGAAAATAAGAGAGAAAAGGACAAGTGATATAAAAGATACATATAAATAATATAACTGGATATCACTTATTTTAATTCATAGATCAGGAAAGGTCGATTTGAACCATTGAAAGAGTGCCTAACTCGAGACAGCAGAATAACTACTCATACTTTTCGACGAACAGTGTCGAACGACTTCCTTGTGGTATTCACTAATTTACCTTTACTTGGATAGAGTCTCATTTTTATTTTAAAAAAAGTGTTGATATATATATTGTTGAATGTAGGGTGTTAGGGCAACACTATTGGAGAAAAATTACAAACCCAAGGTGATATATATACATACACAAGCTGTACCAAAATTCTTCTAAATAACTTTCACATATATTTTTTT